>NW_010170651.1:104401-111055 GCF_000695765.1 Mesitornis unicolor | reverse complement strand
TCCCCACCCCCCCCCTTCCCCCACCAATTTTGGCCAGATCTAGCCATTTAGTTCTCAAGGCCAGAGTAAGTGTCCTGAGTGTCATGATACAGTTAATGCAGATGCTGC
Source organism: Mesitornis unicolor (assembly GCF_000695765.1). Taxonomy (NCBI): domain Eukaryota; kingdom Metazoa; phylum Chordata; class Aves; order Mesitornithiformes; family Mesitornithidae; genus Mesitornis; species Mesitornis unicolor. The sequence continues at coordinate 110,947 of NW_010170651.1, read as the reverse complement.
CTTTTTGTCTAATTTAGAATCCTCTGACATACAATTAAAAGCTATTAACTATTGGAACATGCTTACTTTGGATCAGATTGTTTTTAGTACCTCATTAGAAATGAGAATTCATATTTTTGCCTGGTATTGAAGAATTACAGGAAAACTGAAATCCAGAAAACACATACTATAAGTATTGTACACTTAGTCTGTATAAGTTAGACTATGAAAAAGCGTACCCAGTGTCTGAGTTTTTTCTGGCAGGGAAAACTAGTTTCAGGACCAATTTCCGTCTTTTCCTCCTATCAAAGAGAGATATATATGCACATTTATTCTCACAGATGGCTCCTTCTTGATGGAGTAGATTCTCTGTAACTGAGACTTTTCAGAAAGTCACTTGATAAACTATAAAAATGTAGTTCGGTAAACGAGTTGTTTTTTCATCATAAGAGATTGGACTGTAAATCCTTATTCTTGAATTGAGTGTCCAGGGAATATGAAAATAGACATAGTAAATAATAACATGTACTGATTATTGCTATATATTTTTGGTTTAATAATGTGATGACTCTCCTAAAAATACTGCATGTAAAATTCTGTATTTCAGTGTACTCAAACTTGTGGAGATGGGATAAAGACAAGACTGGTGATTTGTCAGCTTCCTACTGGCCAAATGTTGGGTGATCAAAACTGTGAAATTCTAGACAAGCCACCTAATATGGCCCAATGTAATGTGCATTCGTGCCCTGGTGATGTTTCATGGCATCGGGGACCGTGGAAATCGGTACGATAGCATTCACTAATATTTTTCACTTTCTCGTTCTTTCTGCCGCTCTATTTCCCTCTGCCTTTTAAAAATGGTATTATTGGTTTTTTGATAACAGTGAAATAATAATGCATGTGGAACATAGTCTATGTAGTTTTATTAAGCAATTGTTCCTGCAGTAATTGAATTAAATGGGAAACAGCCATTTACTTCAGTGGGAACAGTATCATGCTCTGTAAAACATCATAGGAAATATTTTGAAAATTATCAGAAATCATCATAACCAATAGCAGTGCGTTATAGGTTGTTCTATTTTGAAGGGTTATGGTTTGATCTGTGTTTAAATTTAGAAGTATATGCTGTAATTTATACTGTAGTATAATCTACATATTTATATTTGTAAAAAAAAGCACTTTTTAGTGCATAACTTTTTTTCTAATAGTATATTTAAATATAAAATAACTCTCACACGTATATTACGCTCTGTCATCAAACATCTTACTCCATGTGTACATTTGTGTATAAAAGTTTATATTTGTGATTTTAAAACAGTGACTAATTAAAACTGTCTATGTATAATTATGTATGTAACTATAATATGTTATTGTCTACATGTCACTGTCTATTAATGTGTTAAAATGCCTACAGTAATCACCTTTAATCTTTAAAATTGCCACTAGCAGATTATTAACATACTGAAGCATGTATATAATCATAGCAAGCTTTACGATATAAAGCACATTATATTTCCCAAGCTGTGAATTTGACAACAATATTTATTATTGTGCTCAATTCTAAGGAGATTAATGGCAATCAAAGGAAGTTGGATCCAGTCCTGATTCCATTGAAATCAGTTAAAAACCTGTCATTAACATCCCTGGGAGATGGGCTAGGACAACAGTTGTATTTTTTTTTTTATTAATAAAATTATGTCATTTGTTTCTTTGAATTATTATGGAAACATTTTTAGAAACATTGTCCAATTTCAACTTTAAAGTATTTATTAGTGTTTATATAATTTGTTATACTTTATTGCAAATAGACCTTAAAATGAAAGTTTGAATTAATAATTTACCAGAGTTATCTCTTTCTTCCACTGTGCAAAACAGAGTTTTGGGGTTGTGTTTAACAGATACCATAGTATCTTATTTAGCTACAAGCCAAATAATTAGTGGTGACTTGCTAATGCTTAATTAGTTTGGCAATAAATAATAACTTTGCCTACCATGCCTTTCTGACATAAAATGTGCTCTACTAGAGAGGACCATTAATGACTGGACACTCTCTGGAGGTTGGAGTCATCAAGCATATCACATCTCCACTTACTCTCTTCTCTATAAAGACAGCAAGAACCAGATAAAACACTGTATTTTTGATAAAAATATTGAGTAATATTTATGTGTCTGGACAGCAATGCATTACACGTTTGTATCTACTAGTGAGATTCCAATGGCAAAACTTAAGCAGAAACTGAAGTGCAAGACTTGCCACATGCAGTGTAATTTGCTATAATAGATTCTGTTATCTTTTACTTCTGGCATGCATTGCACAAATGTAATACATGGAGAGGGTGGGTAGAAGGAAGGAAATTTCTGAGCAGTTGCTTTACCTGGAACAGTTCCGTGACTTCCTTGGATACTGGCCCCGCCTCTGACCCAGCCAGTTCAGAAACAGGTACCAAAATTACTTAAAAACCCCTGTTCCTCATTCTGATGTAACTTTGTCTAAACTATGTCTGAACTAAAATCTTTGCTCATGCATTTGATGCCAAAATTCTGGTTGATGCTCTCTGCAGTTTAGCAGCAATGGGCTGTTACACTTTGTAGTCCCTGTCTATGGCTACTGGAGCTGACTGTTACAAAGCTTTAAGGCTATGTACTCCTCTGTTCCCAGTTTCCCCAGTTGCCCAGAGAGATGTGGGGCAGGTAAATCTTAAATTCTGAAGGCTCACACCACTCCAGGTCACTTTCTCAGAAGTATTATGCATATTGAGAAAAGTTGATTCTTTGAATCTTTGAAAATTTAATTCAGTCCAGAATTTTCATATCATGATATCCAAGCCAGAAAGACACTCTGAATTACAGAGAGAATGGCTAGGATGGTTTTTGCCTGTAACTTGAATTTGTTTGATCTAGAGGTCTTTGAGAGACTGAAAATGATCTTTTAAGAATGTAGCTTATGTCTTTGGCCCTCTTACTTTTCTGCAAGTTTCTAAGGAAATTTTCTTTAGTAAGAACTGAATCATGCTCACCTCTTTTTTTCATTTTTTGTTTTTTTCTTTTTCCTTCCTGCCTTTGTATCAAAACCCAAAGGAAATGGAGTGGGTTTACACCTGGTCTGTGCATCTAGGGACACTGCCTTGTTTTCAAAGAATATTGGTGTCAATTCTTAATGTAAATGAGGTTGTTAAATGCTATACAAACATTCCTAAATTCACGTGTTTCAAGATTTGATTGATTTGAAACATTTAATTTCAAGATTTCATAGTCTAATTGGCATGTATCTAAATACACTACCTATTTTTTGATATTAAAAAATACAGTACAAGTATATATTGACATATACATGTTTATAATGCATTTATAAATTAAATAGTACGTGAGGTAATATAGCTACTTATTTGAATGGAATTGCACCATCAGCAAATTTGGCCCATATATCTTGGATATTTTTCTTTTAGACTACTCTAGTTTCATTGGTGAAGGGATTGCAGCAATGATCCAAAAATTCATGAAAGAATTAATAAATTACAAGCTAAAAAGTATGGAAACCATATGTCACATTATATGATGTCAAGAAAAATTCCATAGCATTCTTACAGCTGGCTAAGGGTACTTTGTTCTAGTATAGATTTTTATTTTATGCCTTCTTTTCACAGTGCATTATTTGCTTTTTGTGCTTAGTCTGTGCATTAAGACTCTGGTTAATTTTATTAATTTTCGTCAGAGTGGTTTGGGTTTTCAGACCCCAATGGCAAGAAGTTGTCTTTACTTAAAGCATGAAAAGAGTATTAAAACTCTGCAAAGTTATCATAAGGTTTTAAAACTGAACCATAACGACTAGATTTAATGATTTTGTGTTTGAAGGGTTGTAGAATAATCTAATTAATTGAGTTCAAGAATGCTGCTTTGTAACTTTAAATGCTAAGATTTTTTTTCTTAGAACAGCATTTCCCATCACCACATGCTTTGGTATTCTTAGCAAACAATAATCCGTTATCTGACAGAAAGTTATGTGGGTATATAATTAAATCATCTGTAAGTTTAGATACAACAAATCTTCAGATACATAGTGCACATACATATACAATCTTGCAAAGCTTTCATGTAAAGCAGCAATGTAAAGTATCTATACTAGAGAATAAAATATTTTTAGCAGTACTTTTCTGGGAAATACTGTGAGAACCAATAGCAAGTTAGGAGATTTCCAGTGCCCAGGCCTTGACCTGTTACCTGGGCAAAACATGTAATGTTACGTTTTGTTTTACTTTTCCTTCTGCTGTTCAACAGGTGATAACTCTTGTATTCATCCAGTATGCTTTTCTTAATGGAAGGTTTTTTGTGTTGCCTTCACTTCAAGGATGGTATTTGACAACTAACTGAAACTTCCTCTTTTTATCTCGGTTTCTTTTAAGATTTTGGTATTAATCTCTTGGTTAAATGGTCATATATTCTTTTCTAGTCTCTTTTTCTATGCCTCCTAGGTTGTTGCTGCATAAGAGAAGTGTAATATTCTCAAAGTTCCTGATAGATACATGCTTTTACTGTGCTGTGTACCTTTCATTTTATATATGTTTTCTTGAGGGTTTTATGGAGTGTGAGGAGAAATTACTCTCTAGTGTGAGTTAATTGTAGTGCAGTCATTAGCACTTTGTTTTCTTACATATTTTTTCTTAGCACGCTGGGCTTCATGCTCTCTTACATCACATTTATATTGTGACTTGAGATAAGATACATCCAGTTCTTTTCAAAGTTAAGACTTACGAAGAGTTTCTAAACTGTTCATTCTAAAATGTTACCATAAATCAGTTGTCAGATAATAAATGTAGAATTCTTTTCTTAGTTACTTTAAAGTTTTAAAAGATATGTTCTGTAGTTAAAGGGACCTTAGATTAAAAGTGGACAGACACAACTTTACCAAGAGTAGTCCTTGTGCAGAGTGCTTTTACGCTATGCTAACACTATTAAAAGAACAAAACACATAACAAACTACTCATGTCAATTGTACTTTGTTGTTAGTCAAGAAATTGAGTATCACAGACAAGTGTTTCACTAACTCTTCAAATTATATTAAAAAAGAGGTCCCACAAAACTACAGTTTAAGAATGTTATTTTTTCTGAGTTCTTTGGGAACAGCCTAAATCCAATTGTGCTGAGGTGTCTTTATGGTCAGCGATACAGACAAGATTTGACCCCTACAGAAGATAATTATATTCTGTTTGTCTGAAATGTTGAGAAAAAAGATTTTCTTTTTCTTTTCCTCACTCTTATGATTTTTATGTAATTTCATATGTATTACTTCTGATTTCAGAGGAAATAGGTATAAAGAGAGTGGATCTTCTAAGTTACCTTTAAGTGTCAAAAATATCTTACTACTATTACTTATTGCCCTTCAGACACATAATGCAGTATTCTTTAACGTGGCCAGTTTTCTATCTCTTCAGTTTTCTTTTTAGTTGCTCCAGAATAATTTCAATGTAATTCTGTCTTTGCACTAGTGGAAGAAATGTATTGTTACTGTTAATGGATATAAATGTCTTTTTCAAGATGTTCAATTGACATCCCAGTCTCCTGCCAGCGTTGTTACTGCCAGGCATCCCATTGACTTCTGCAGGAGCAGAAGCAGGCCAGACTTACATAAGTAAAATATTTATTTGTTTTCATTTTAATGCAAAAAATCTTGCTATGTTTAAGTGCCTTCATTCACTTTTTCTAATGTGTAAAAAGTATTTATATCTTTTAAGATAATCTTTTATATTAAAAGGGAATTCAGAATCAGTGAACTTGGTTTTCAAAACCAGCTTCAGTCTTTTACCTCTACTTCTGCTGCTGCCTAATGTCAAACTTCAGAATACCTCATTACAAATACAGCACATTTATTTAATATCCCACTGGGTGAAATCTTAATGTTAGCATACGCTATTCATTTTTTAAAACTTCTGAAATGGGAAGTGCCTTTTCAGAGATAACTGATAACATGTCACTACCCGAATAATGTCATAAAGCAGACTTGGGATAGTGGATTTCATTTAGGGTAATTCTGTTAAAAATGAAAGAAAATACTTGTTTCCAAAATTCAAAAACAAATATTTGTGTACTGTTCATCATGTTTAGAAGAAATTTCTCCATTTTGGTGCTATGTTGCCTGTATAGCTTGAAATAATAAATAAGTTATAATGTATGTGTGATAATTTAATTTAATGGCTGTGACTTGTGTCTGAAATACAGTTGCATTTTAACCCTTCTTTTTTATGCATGTTGTGTGGCTTTGTGTCTATATTTAATGTGTCCTTTATTAGGGAATACTAGTGTTTAAAGTCCTTAAAAAAATTAAAAAGGAGGGGGGGGAGAGATGCGAACTAACTACTTTTGCTGAAGGTGAGGGGGTTTTACCATTGAGTAATCTTTGTGTTGCAGTGAACTTCATATTATATATTGTATATTGTTTTCATGGGGGAAGCTCTTATACTTGAACAGAAAAAGAAAAATAAACATTATTACTGATGTAAGCAGCAATTGATGCCATTGGACAACTGGGCTAGAGTAGGTAGTTGGCAAATGATCTTTGATGATAAATTTAAA
>NW_010170651.1:37382-104370 GCF_000695765.1 Mesitornis unicolor | reverse complement strand
TTATAGGTATTGGCTTCTGAACCTTTTGCTGGAGCTGTAATTTTATGGCCCAGTCCTGCTCCCACTTAGTCAATGATAAGACATAGAAAACTGAGGATCACAACATAGTGCTCAGCTCTTAATCTCAAAAACATAACATAATTTTTTACATTCCTAAAATGCTTTTGCAGGAGGTTTGTAGAACTTTCAGACCCTGCATTTAAAAAGAGGACAAGTAAGAAGGGAACATAGTAAAAGTAAAAAACTAACAAACAAACAAACAAACAAAACCCAGCAAAACAAAACCCAGAATATCATAGAAGGGGAAAAAAAAGCAGATGGTCCTTAACACCATTCCTAAACTTATATAGCCATTTAATGAAAATGAAAGAAATGTGAAACTACTGATGAATGTCTTTCTTTCTCACAGAGTTAGAACTTTCAGAAAAAGTGAAGCATTCTGGGTGGTCAGATCCATGTGAAAATCATTCTGAGCTTCCTGTATAAATGTGGTAGTTTTGAAAACCCCAGTCACAACTTATACATATTGGTTTAAAGTGTTTTCGAGGTCCAAATTTAAAAGCTATTAATAGATACTAAAGTATTAGAATTTCCTGTCATTTATGAAGGTTAATACACAAATGTTTTGGTTACATAGCATGGATTAGGAAATGAACAAAATGTTCCATAGTTCTCTATTCTGTGAGTTTCTAATCGTTTCTGTGAAAACTGGTGATTGTGGGAGACACTAAAATAAACTGCTATATTGATCAGAGTATCTCCTAGCTTGCATCTAAGTAGGGCCCTTTCACTTCAGTGAGAGCGGGATCAGGCACTTAGATTTCCTGCTGAATCAGTCCTTCAGCAGCTTGCATACATGCTCAAGTTTATGCACATGACTGTAATGTTGGAAAGATAGATCTTGAAGTAAATTGAAAATATACGGAAGGGTGGCTTAGTTTGAAAAGAAACTGGAATTCAACATGTGAAGGTAGGTAAAATGTTGTGTTTCTTATTATCTAAAATGCACTCAAAACCATATTTTCATGCCCAATTAATATTTAAAATAAATTGTGTTATTTTTCTTAATTCTTTAGCTGATATTTAGTTAAGTGCCATAGAAAGTTGTATTTTTGTATGCTTCTAAAAAGGTTGAAAATTTTCTGACAATACTGTATCGTTGCAGTATATATTCCTTTGTATTTCTAGTTTTCTTTAAAATTCAAATATAAAACCTTAGTTTTTAATCTAATGAAAAAAGTGAAGTTATACTTTTCATAGAGCAGACAGACACACAAAGCTTTGGTTTTGTTATTTCTTTAACTTCTGAGCTACTCTTTTGCTGCTGCTAACATGATTAAAATTGATAAATCAGAGATTGGAGTTGCTGAGACCCAGTGTTTCTTCTGCTCGTGCAAACTCGGCTAAAACTAATTGGTCTACTGTTGTAAGACTGTATTACCTCTAGTTACTTTTGTAACTGGTTAATTGAAAGGACCCTATCTCTGAAGATAAAAAAAAGAAGAATCCATAAAATGAAGTTTTAAATTGTGAAAAGTATATAAAGAAATGCTTTTTTCTGTGCAGCAATGTAGCTTCCACACCAGAGATCCTCCATCACATTATAATTATGGCCCAATGTTTGTTGCGAAGACCTATGAATAAAATGTCACTCTCAAGGGCTGAACATTATTTTTTGGTGCGGATGCAGATTATGTCATTCCCATGCATTTGTTCAGTTTTCCCAAGCCTCACAGGAGACTGGAGCTTATCCTCCCTGTGACGCAGTCTGTGACATTGTCTCTGGTTGATGGAAGAAACAACGGATTCTCTTTGGGTTGCTGCTTGTTTTTCCATGGAGGTTTCCGAATGCAGCTGCTGGGTATGACTGTTGTTCTTCCTTTGGAAAATGTGTCTGGAAATTTGTCCATTTATTGGAAACAGTAAAAAAACCTCCATTCCTTTTGTTCACACTGGATTTTCCTGAGGTCTCCTGCCTCCATTTCTGCTGGCTTGCTTTCTTCATGCTTACGCTTTACTCACTGTTTGCCTCCAGTGCTGCTTCCTTCATGTAATTGCTTAAAGGTGTTACTGGTGTTACCTGACTGGAATAAAGAAAGATGAAACTTGCTGAAGTCTGGCCAAGTCAGCAATTTGACGTCTGCAATGGAGTAATGGTAAAAGTGCCGGTACCAAATACTTTCTAGGCGGTATCAAAGGCAAAGAACAGGATGGCTGTTCAGTCCTGTAAATCTGACACAAATTTATACTTATAGATTAAGATTTTCAGAATGACTTAGTAAGGGTCTGTTCCTGTTTGCTACTGATTTCAGAAGGAGAGGTAAGGCAGAATTATCTGTTGGGGTTTTTTTTTGTTTGATTTTTTTTTTTAATTGATTTGCCACTTTTGCTGTATTTTTAATTGTGATTTGCCTCAGCCATCTGTCTGTATGTATCATTCAACTGAAAGGTGATAGAAGTTAGGTACATAAGCCAGATATGATATTGCAGGAATACTGGCTGAGCAAGAGCAATGTAGTTTATCTGTTCCCTCCCTCCCAGCAATTAATAAGCTGATCATAATTCTCATTGTTTTAATATGTACTGCCATTAATTACAGTGATAACGTTGCTTGAGTGAGGGCTGATGGTGAAGTTCTTAGTAGAGGTACATGCAGACCCTTCCATAACACTTAAAACCTGCACGAGGTAACAGAGCCTATCAAATGGTTGCTGAAAGGAGACAGAAATACCTATTGTTTTTCTGATTCTCAGGGGGTAGCCAGATGCAAAAGATTCAAATCAAGATTAAGTAAGGCAGGAAGAGTAACTATACAATTCAATTTTTACTGTAGTTGGGAAATTAAATGGAACCTCTAAAGGAAGTGTTAAATGAGATACCCAATGTGATACATCATTAGAGCTGAAGGAGAATATGTTGATCATCAGCTCATGAAATTGTGATTATTATTTTTAAATTTTCAAAAATATCAAGTGGACATTAACAGAAATATATCTTCAATTAGCACAAAGCTTGATTTTGCATCTCAGTGGTGCTGTCAGGTAGCAGTATTAGCATGCCAGCCACTGGTAGATGGTTCTCTGTTAGGTGACTGTTGTGTCTAATAGTGAGCTCTTCTTCCAGGGAAGCTGAAACCTGAAAGGAAGTAGTATCTGGGGGACAGGTCATGACAACTGAGTCTGATTTTGGACTTTGACTCAACTGCTCATGTTCGAGTCCAATTAAGTATTATATTCATTTTCTATGAAGATTTTCCCACTTTTTCTAGCCTTTCTTACATTTTTTGCCACTGTTCTGTTCACCTTGGTTTATTTTCCTCCTCTTCCACTGTGCCACACAACCTTCCATCGACAGCTGCACTAATATCTCCATAATCCATGTGAAATGGCCTTGCCACAACATGAAATACAACATAATTGTTTTCTGATGCCTTGGATTATACTTTTAAGGAAAATGAGATGAGAGTAGTCTCCTCCTTGTATGACATGTTGACTTTTTCTTGTCCAAAATTTGAGTCAGATTTTGTTCCTTGTTATGAAACTTAGACTTGAATATAGCTAGAGCCCAGATTTTCCTTTCTAAATTATGTGATTAGTATTTTTTTAGGCTTTAAAGTGAACTTTTATGAGAAGATTTTATTTATCAGTTCTCAGTCCCTCTAAGGCTTGAAATTTTTACCTGGCATCAGGAATTTTCACTCTTTATAGCAGCAGAGTACTGGAGTCACCTATAAACAAGTCAGACAACACTTCTGTTTTGAAAGGAAAAGGATAGAACTTTGTCTAGAAAAGCAATATTGTCTCTTGTAAGTTGTGAATTAATTTACATTTTTATGAAAAAATAGAAAATGCAGGTAGAGTAGTTATGTAATGTGTAAAGTATGATCAGTCATTTACAGAAAAAAGTTACTTTTTCTTTAGTGAGGACATCTAAAGCAGCACCTGTGAAATACGGCTCTTAAATAATAAAATTATTATTTAAGCATGTGCTTGAAAAGAACATGGATATAACTGAATATCCACCAGGATCTAAAGATATAGGTAGCGTAAAAGTCAAAGCCTGTAATCGCTAAAATAATGTTGCAGCTGTTTTGGCAGTTCTGGCATTCTTGTGGTACTGTAGTAGCTAAAAGCTTCTGTGAAGATTTAATTGTGCTGTGTGCTATGTAGGTAAAGTAAAGAGAAGGGTGCTGGCAGGGAAGGCTTACAATTTCCTTATGAGAAATATGTAGACAAGTTGGGAATGCATGGCACAGTGAAGCCTGGCTGAGTACCACAGTAGGTGGGGAGTTAAGCATGGTAAAAGCTGGTGTTTTAAGTGCTCTATAGCTGGCATCAGAAAGGATGTCAGGCTTTAGGCAGTGATGGACAGAATGGTGGTGCTCATTGTGAGAGGGAAAGACATGACAGGACTTTCGAAGGAGGACTTGGTCATCTGTTTTAGGTGTGCTAAGCTTGGGGTAATGGATAGTGCTTTGAGGTGCCACAGTGATAGGCCAAATTAAAAGACTTACTCACAAGTCTAACTAGAATGTCTAACTGCTGTGGACTGAACTTTGCAAAGTGTTTTCAGGATGCATCTTACAGAAATATAGGGAATGCTAGTTTCTCATCTTCCATGTTTTGACAGAAGTCAAATAGATTCAAGGAGTGCTCTATTTCCTCATGCATAGGTAACAGACGGAGGAATTTGCAGTAACTGTGGAGGCTATTTGGAATGTTCTACAAGTAGACATCATTCAGCAGTAATTCATCAGCTTGAGAGAAAAGGACCTGTTGGATCTTACTGGGCTCAGCTGGCTGTGGTCACTAGAAATACAGACTTGCTTGATGAAAAAAAAAGGCAATGTTACTAAGGTAGATATCCACTCAAATTATGTGGTAGGAGTGTAATCTTGGTAGTGTTTGGATCAGAGGGCAGTATTGCAGCTCTAGTGGGAATATAGTTCACATTTACAGGAGGGAAGTGTGTTTATTATTAATTAACATCAGAGATCCTGTGACGTTTGCAGTATGATTGCAAACATTAGTTTTCATAGTTTTCACTCTAGATCTTATCATCCAAATGTCATCTTGAACTCTGCAAAGTGGGAAGGCCACAAAACTTGAATAAAGAAGAATAATACTGGGTATATGCTTATTGTCATGGCATATTTTAACCCTAGTGCTTCAGAATACACAGTACACAGTCCTGGATACCTCCTCATAAAACACATGCAGACAGTTGGAGTGTTCAGAGGACAGCAACATGAATGGTAAGAAACTTGGACAAAGTGACAAATGAGGAAAGGCTGGGGTAGCTGTGTTTTTCAAGACCAAGTCTGTGGAAGAATGAATTGAATGAGGTATTTGCCCAACACGTAATCAGTGGTTATAAAGAGGTGAGTGTTTCAAGTCTGCTAAGGGTAGAATGAGAAGTAACCATCTTATTTAACAGCAAGAGAGATGGTCATTAAACCCTGAGATACTTTTTTAAACTACAAGTATGGTTATACAGTGGAAAAATGGAGGCTGTAGCATCTCTGTCACTGAAGACAAGACTAACTGCTGTTAGGAGTGGTCCAGGTATGGGTGATCCAAACAGCAGCATGGTGGATTGGATGAGTCCTCCCTAGCCTAGACTTCCTCCCATCCATTGCTATGGCTGCAAAAGTGCACTTAGAAATGTGGCAAAGCAGACTTACAGACTGCAGCTGCAAGGAGGACTTAATCAATTCATGACATTTTCTGAACACCAGAGGAATGTGATGTAACACTGAACTTTTGAAATGAAGCTATACTCAATGAAGTTACTTTAAAATATCTTCAGAGTAACTTCTGTAGTTAACACAGGTGTAATTTAGATGTGAGAGTAAATCATACACATACCCCTTGGAGTTCAATCTCTTCTTTCTCAGGAGTGATGCAATGTTTGGCCTTTAGTAACCATGGTCCTTTCTGAGAGCTTGAGCTATGGCTCAAGTGTTACTACTTGTTTTAGTGAAGAACTACTGACTCAGAATCAAAGAACAGAATAGGACAGAGCCTGTGTTGCTTCTTGACAGTAGTCTGCATACTTCAAGGAAAGAACAACTTTTGGAATATTTTTAGCTGAAAAATGCCTATTTCGTGCTCAAGCATCTCAAGGACTCCTGGGGACATGCAGCTAACAGGGAGGAGGCAGGCACAAGATGAGCTTGTTCTAATATGGCAAATGAAAATTTGAATTAACTCTGAACTAAGTAAAGCTCAAAGTAATGTTTTACTAGCATCTTGTGCAGTAGTGGTCCTGGTGTACTTCTAGCATAGTTTTAAAAGAGTCTTTTGGGCCAACCAGAGATCATCAAAGTACAGTTTGTCAGACAACTCGACTACTGTGTTTAACCCTGTAGGTTTGTATCCATTATGTAAATTATAAGGCTGATCCATTATATAAATTTGTCATTTTTTTAAACTGATCTTCCTGACCAGTCACAGAAGTGCCTGACAAAAAAAGAGAGAGGAAGAAAATACCTTTTAACATTTGTAATATGTTTTCTCATTATTCAGTGCTCCTGTTGTGGCTTAACCCTGATAGACTTCAGACAGCCACTCACTCACTGCTCCCCCCAGCCTCCAGTGTGGGATGTGGGAGCGAATCGGAAGGAGAAAATTGAGAAAATTCATGGGTTAAGATAAAGTCATTTTAATAGGTAAAGCACAAGCTGCATCAATAAGGAAAGCAAAATATGTGATTCATTCATTACCTCCCATCGGCAGTCAGGTGTTTATCCATTTCCAAGACAGCAGGGCTCCATCACACATGACGGTTACTTGGAAAGACAAGCGCCATTACTCCAGACATCTCTATTCCTCCTTCTTTCCCCAGCTTTTATTGCTGAACACGATGTCATATGGTCTGAGATATCCCTTTGGTCAGTTGTGGTCAGCTGTGTCGCCTCCAAACCTCTTGTGCACCCCTAGCCTGCTTGCTGGTGGGATGTCATGAGAAGCAGAAATGGCCTTGATGCTGTATAAGCTCTGTTCAAAAATAACTAAAATATCCACATGCTACCAACACTGTTTTAGTCACAAATCCAAAACCTTGCACTATGCTAGCCACTGTGAAGAAAATTACTCTACCCTGACCAAAAGCAGTACAGTTACAGTACTGTTTTTAGTCACGGTAATTTATATTTTAATTCCCTATATATCTAATATGAATACAAAGATAAACCATTATATACTTTCCATTTACATGTCTGGTTTTCAGTATCCAGAAGCCCACTGAGCTACAGGCTAATCTACACAAAATACTCCCTTGAAAGAAAAGGTTAAGAAAATTTAGGACAAGTCCACCAAATAATCCAAGGTCTGCAGCTTTTCAATGAAATAATAACAGCAGCAAAAGAATTGAAAAGCTTTTAGTGAAACTTTGCATGTCAGCTGCAGGAAGAGCCTTGATTTGGTTGGAACTGAGGATGGCCTGTCTGAAAGTCCATCTGTGCCATGGAAAGCACCAGGAGTTCTGTCAGGCTGATCCTCACAGAATTTTATTACTACGAAAAAACCCCAAACAGATGAATCCTACTTACCACCGCTGTGGAATGACTTTGAACAATAGTAATCGAGTCCAGCTTTTTACTGTAGTTTTATGTTTTTAGAAGAACCTGACATGTGGGAAACATTACTTCAGCCAATGTTGAGACAAGTGCTAGAATTTCTGTGTAAAATGGTTACAGGATGGTTTTTTCGACTTGCATTTTTTTAAAGAAATGTTCATATTTCTTTTGTGATTTAAAGTTCTTACAGATTTTTTCTCCTACACATGCAATCTGCAGAAAATATATGGAAAATGTACTCTCTCTAAGCCTCCAGTTGTGTGGAATGTTATACAAGTAAAGCCAGCTTGTAGATATGTTGAGTCGCAAGGACTATGTTGTTATTTACCGTGTCCAAGTTAGAGTCAAAGGAGGTCAAGCAGGAGGAGAGTTAAGTGCGGTTGTACTTTTGGTGGTCAGGAGAGCTGAGCCTTGGGAAGATCACGGCCAGAGGACCTCACAGGACAGAGTGGGCACCAAGCAGGGAGAGGACTATATTCGGCAGACAGCATGTAGTAATGTGCTAGGAGCTCCCAGGAGGAACACAGGCTTATGAGGGGCAAAATTCAGCTTTGTAAGAAATTTAACAATCCTGGAATTGGCTGCCTAAAAGTTATCAAGATCCCAGTGAAATTGTAAAGGGTCTGATCCTTAGAGATATTTCAGTTTCTCGTCCTCACGTTGATGTCGGTGGGAGATGGTCACTGCAGCTGATGTAAGAATTTGTGGAACCACACTGAAGTGGACAGGAGCTGCTCCACAAAATTCTGGGAGATGCAGTACCCCAAGCACCTGATTCAAGCAAAGCTGCTTGGAGCCACTCCATAGTCTGGCAATTTACTTGTTTTTAAATTTGGGCAATTGTATTTAAACAGAGGTTTACAGAGGTTTTTTTAAGTTGTTGCAGATAATATTAAATTGACACGAAGTGAAAAAACTCCATGGGAAAAGTTATTTAAATGTGGATATTTTCTTGGCATAAGTTACATTCTGTAACTTACTGTCTCTTACAGCAAGGAAAAAAAAAATAAAATTACTTGTCCAAAGTTAGATTACTGCAAATTTAAATTCAATTTCTTAAAATTATTTTTTTAAATAAAAAATATATTACAAATAATTGAAAATAATATCTGTCTACTGATTTTAAGTATCTTTCATTTGTGTTTCTGCATTTAACATTAAGATAATAATAGGTTTCAGCTAGCTTGAGTCATCAAAGCTAAACAGTATTTGAGTGAAGGAAAGTTTAAGTAGTATTTTAGATAACTGTTCCTAAAGCCTTTGCTATCCTTAACATCCAAACTGGTATTTTCCTTTCTGAACTAAGTTTCCCATCTAATGTGATTGAAAACAAATGTGGATTATCTTAATTCCAGTTTATTTGTACTCTAATTACAAAATTCAGTAGAACATCTTTATGAAAGACAGCTGCAAGTAATCTGGCATTGCTCTGTAACTACTGAAAATATAACAGGCTAACTTAATACACAAATCTTTGATTTCTTTATTTAGAAGAAAAAATAGCACAAATTATGAAGATTAAATTAGTCCATTTAAATATAGAAGAGATGTAACTCAGTTGAGTTTGGACCAATGAAGAAAAGGGGAAAAACAAACAAAGAAATAACAAAAAAAGCTCAGCACTCCCAAAAAACCCAGACCCAATTCTAACTTGTGTAGAAGTTAAGATGTAATGTTATATCTAGGGGGTAGAGATATTATCAGAAGATATTTAGAAGACTGAGATGCAGGGTAAAAGATTTCTTTGCATATTCTATTGCTACTAGCAGCCATGAGCCCTGTACAATAAATCTAATTTTTTGAAAAATAAAAGATATCTGCACAGGCTGTACAGACAACTATGTATATATACTGAAAAGTGTTGTCTTAATACCTAATGTTGAAGGCTGGAGCCTAATTTCTGCTTCACAGGTGAAAGCCATTGAGGAAGGAAAGGCATGTGGTCTTTTCCTAACACATTGTAGGAGGAGGTTAAGTAGCTGCTACATTCGTCTGAAGAATAAAAAGAAGGACTCTGATCAGAGTTTAGGGATTCTTTATGTCTACCTTTTATGATTGAAAATTCATAAAAAACAAAAGAGAAGCTTTAAGGAAGGGTAAAATCAGTTATCAAGATTAGATCATTATTTTCGTTTTCATGCCTATATGTTATTTTGCCTGCTTTGATAATTAAATTCTCTGAATTCAGAGCTGAGTTTTCTGAAAGCCCTTTATAATTATATGGTTTGCAGAGTTTTAAGTTTTTTGACCTACATTATTCATAGATAAAAGGAAAGAAAGAATTTAGTTTCAGGTAATTTCTATTCTAGGAAATATTTCCCTATCTTAAAGTTATTTCTAAATTAATTAAACATAAATTGTAAAACTACATGAATGGTCTTTTAAAAGGATAAATTGAAACATTTTGCTGAGAGCAAAATTATTTAATTTAGAAACAAACATTCTTATTTCCTGAAATTGTATAGCAGACATATAAAAGGCAAGTTGCGGCCAAAAGAGCACTCCTATCTTTTTGCAAATATAATTATAGCTGCTTAAGAGAAACATGCTATTCATTGTATTCTGAGATAAATTAAATTTATTGGTTCATTCTGCAAAGATTTAATTTTAATCACATTGGCAGTTTCATTTAAACCTTTTAGAATACACATACAAATGTTTAAGGACACAGAGGAATCCCTGAAGTATTTGAGGCCAAGTGAGTGAGCCAAGATTCTGCTTAACCAAGTATAATTATTGTTGTGAAAAATGTTTCTTTCCTAGCAGGTTAATTTATTGTCGTTTCTTCTTCTATATTTTAAAAACTTTCATCCAGCTGTTGTTCTCAGGCAAATATTTGCCATGTTTTGTACTAAAAGCTATATGATCTGGGCTTTATTTCCTGAAAATAGAAAATACCTGGTTTTAAAAGTACTTGGTTAAGTTAATGTGGAATGCTAGTGACATAGGTGACAAAAAAAGATAAGATAAATATCTTAAGTGCTTTGGAAGAAATTTATATTTAAATCCTTATTTTCACATCCACTTAAAAATTAAATTTTTATTTGAGTGTTAATTCCCTACCTGATTGTGTAGGAAATGCTTGTAAATTAAAGCAAAATGTGTAAAATAAAGTACAGAGGAAATCCTAGAACAAATTAAGCATGTTCTTTATTGCAGGCAGAAAAGGAATTAACACTATCAAAACTTTATGATAAGATGACATATAATAGGAAGATTAATGACAGGACTAAAATAATAATGATATTTAAGTGCTTCTGATCCAAAATAAGTCAACTGAGTGACCATGCTTCAGATGCTTCTTGGTTGACTGAAAGTTCCCTAGCCTGGTTTGAAGACTTAAATTCAAACCTCACTAAAGTCTCCTGGCAGTCCAGAACAGAGCAGAGGAATGGCCCTTTCTCCAGAAGAGACCAATCTGTCAGGCACGCTGCAATCCTGGCGAGTGCCTATGCCAGGGTGGGTGTCACAAAATGTATCTGCAGCCCCATTGGTCTTACACTGGAGGGAGGGAGGTCCTGGAACCA
The DNA here is from genome assembly GCF_000695765.1 of Mesitornis unicolor. Lineage (NCBI taxonomy): Eukaryota > Metazoa > Chordata > Aves > Mesitornithiformes > Mesitornithidae > Mesitornis > Mesitornis unicolor. The sequence goes on along the minus strand of NW_010170651.1, from coordinate 93,264 downwards.
GTTGTGTAAATCATAGCAACTTTCTGTAGCAAACAGAATACTGGAGTGGTAGGGCCAGGCTATGCCTCCAGGGACCACACCATAACCTATACTTCATACCTCTTCTCTCACCTCTGTGTCACATACAGCAAGATATCAAAAGCTCATGGAAAGGAGATGTCAGGGCAAACAAGACTTCCTACCCTAATAGCTGGAAATGTGAATAGCCATGATTTTTGCATTTTTCTTTCTTTAATACTTACGATAAGCATAATGCTTACATGAAAATAGCACTATGTGTTTGCAAACAGAAGGCTGCTAGAGCATGTTCCTGTGCGACCATATCAAGCTGTCTCCTGTGTGGATATGGATGACTGAGCTCAGGTATTTGTTGATGACCACATGAATGAATGAACAAGACATGAGGTGTTTGACGTTCGATCAGAAATGCTCGGTATGAGATAGCTTACACAGACATTGCAGATACGTATAGTAGACCTTATGTAATAATACAGAGACTCATTCCTATAATCATGGAGTCCATCTGGGGCAAGGCCACAGATTCTCTTGATTTTCTCATTACTTTGAGATTTTCAGTAAAGTAATGAAATGCACATCTCTTTTCAGTGTTCTGTTTCCTGTGGCAAAGGTTTGAAGTTTCGTGATGTGTACTGTTTTAATAGCTTCCAAGCTAAAATAGAGGAAGGAAACTGCAGACATTTGAAAAAACCACGGACATACAAAATATGTAGAGCTGGAAGATGTCCTGCTTGGAAAGCTGGCAGATGGAAAGAGGTACATAAAATCTGCTGTAATTATGTTCCCTATGAGAGTACAAGATCATATTAAGCCGCTCAGGATTCAAAATCCTTAGTACTACCTGCAAAAGAAAGAGAAGTATCCTCAAAATACTACACACCATTTGCAAAATTGTTCTAAGATGAAATACTGAGATTTTTTTCTTTCATTTTAATATTTGCATTTTAAAACAACAGAGGAGGCTGTCAGTCTCTAATAAAAGGGTGATGTAAACTCAGAATTTAAACTGTTAATTTTGCAAAAAAGTAAACTTTTGCTTTGCGTATCCCTATAGTGATTGTTCCTACTGTGAATTAAGATAGGCAGTAAGATCAGTCTAGATAACTCAGATGCATTTATTTTTTGTATTTCTTACAATATTTTATTATAATTGTAGTTTTACATTTTCATCATACATTTCTTCAGATGCAATGAAACACTAGTATGGTAGGGGCTGTGAAGTATATTTTAAATAATATCCTAAGAACATGTAATAATGGCACCTGTACCACCTGTCACATTTCACACTGACATGACTAATTTTGATCAATTTTAGTGTTCTGTGTCCTGTGGAGAGGGGGTTCAGCAAAGGGACGTCTCCTGCCAGCTGAAGGGCCTGGGTGAAGTGAATGCAGTGCTGTGTAACGGTGGTACCCAGCCCATGAGCAAGAGGTACTGCTGGCTGCCCGCCTGCCTGCGGTACCAGTGGGAGGCAGAGGAATGGCAAGATGTAAGTAAAGCCTTCAACTTGTATGATGTAACTGAGTGATGTCACCAGATTTCCTTCATTTTTTGTAATGAAAAAAAGTCAAAGTCTTCATTTGCTCTCTTATACAGGACTTGCTTGTCTACTGCTGTATGCAAAAGCTCTGGTGGAGCTGTGAGAAGGTCCTTGTTGATAGAACTGTATAATTTGAGTAAAGTTCTTCATATATTGCATAAAATGTTAAACAAAACTTCATTGTGAATAATTAAAAAAAACTTTTTAAGTATAAAAATACAGATGAAAGGTCAGCTGGAAGTAAAAACCTCAGAGGTAAAACCTTCTGAAAACAATTTTTTCAAGAAGATTTGTATGGAAGACTTACAAGGAAAGATAAGAAATGAAATAAAACTCAGTATTATCCTACCAAATATGCATTTTCACATTTAAGAAAATCTAAAGGTACCTTCAGAAGAGAACTATAATTTTTAAAGAAACAATGACTATTTTCTAGATGCTTAAAATTTAACTCCTGTATCCATGTATGCGAACATATATAAAGAGAGAGAGAAAACAAAAATATTATTTATGTATAATACCTGAAATTATGTACAGAAGAGTCTGTCTCTCACTGTAACATTAAACAAAAACCCAGTTTGTGCCCTTGTGGCATCTTAATAATCTGCACTGTTAAATTTCCTAGGGCAAACCCCCTGAAGCTTTGAATTATGAAGACTCAGAACTCTCAGGAACACAATGCTGTGGGAGTGACTGCTGTCAATATATAAATCATTTGTTGGTGCTCTCCAAAACATGGATCATATCCGTGCAATTTTGACACACTTATTCCTCTGTTAAGCTATATTGAGGGAAAGCTGACTGTCTGTTTCTTCCAAGTGTTCTCATATGAAGCTGTTAAAATCAGGAATTAGTGGAAGTGGCTCAGAATGTCCTTTAAGCATAAATACACACTTTCAGAGAATGGGGGTGAATTTTCCTTTCCCCTCAAACGTCTGTGTATTCCAGCTGGATATTTGGAGCTCTCCTCTACAAATGCATTGTGTTTCACTACATCTTCTGAAGTTCAGAACTTCTTCCACATGGATGTTGCTGTTTGCTTTGTATTCCTGTGTTCAGTTCCCTTCTCTCACCCGATTTGGGTGTAGCCCTGTACATTTCGTATTGGTATACAGGTTCAAGTGTTTATCCATCTGTGTTCCGCTCCCAGTGCAGTACGTCCTCCTCTGAACTGGCAATATTTTGCCCAGCTGTCTCAGCTCCGAGTGCTCATGTGTCGTTTCCTCACCTCACCAGTCGCACCATAGCAGGAAGATTTCCAGATCGAGCATTTCTCCAGCTCGCAGCTGGGAGGCTGGCTGATAGCAGCAGCCAGCATTCTCCTACCAAATATACATTTTAGTACTAAAGAGAAGAATTTCTACAAGACTAATGTATAAAACATAATGAAAAGGATGCTTCTGCCTGTCCCCATTAACCCATGTCTGGGTTATTTCTTATGTGCCTAATATTCTGAGCTGCTCTGTGCCATTTAAAGAACAGTGTTAGTTACACTAGTCAGCTGTATCCACCTTAGTCCCCTGATACAGCAATGGACTTACCAAGAGGATGGATCCAGGCTCTGTACGCTGTTGCGTGGTGGGAAGGCAGGAGACAACAGGAGTAAGCTGAAGCCAGAGAGGTTCAAACTGGATGTTATGAAAAAGCTTTTTTCCCCATGAGTACAATTCAAGTAGTTGAATAGACCATACAGGGAATTTATGCAGTCTCCATTTTTTGAGATTTTCAAGACTTGACTTGATAAAGCTATAGGTTTCCTCTGGCAGAGCTGTTTTACTGTACAGAGTCCAGTTTTTGTACTTCATATTGCCTCTTTGAGACAATAATAATAAAATTTGAACCATAGGTTTGATACATGTATTAGGCCTTAATGAGTCTTCAAATTGACTCTTGTTGAATCCAAAGAAGTATTAAGGTAGGTTCAGGTCTGACTGTAGTAGGTGGTGTTATTGATTATTGCTTCTGCTGAGACTGGAGTATTTGAGCCTTCCTTCTTTAACACAGCAAGTTCAAACAGGTCAGTTGAGGCACCTGTAGCTGGGGACATGCTGTTGACATGTATTATTTAGCCTGTGCCTCCACTTTTCTGGATTCTGGAGACAGCAAGGCTCTCATCCTGTCCTGGCAGAGCCGTGACAGCTCTCCATCCCATCAACTTACTACAGGGAGAGGTCTGGGGATGCTGAGGGCAAAGGCACAGGCTCAACAGATACTGCTGCCCAAAGCTGCCTCTGACTTCATTAACAGGCAGGTTTGTTTTCTTTTCTTTTATCAGTGTAATTTCATGTACACATTTCCAGGGATTTTTTCTGTTTTGTATTCAAGACCAGCTTATTCCTTTCATATTTCACTGGAACCCTTTTCATACAGAGGAACTTTTTCACTCGACCTGTCATCTTGACCTGACACTTTAATTTTCTCCTCCATCTCACCCCACAGTTAGTGTAATTACTGTTTTTTCAGCTGATTAGAGGTACCTGGACTTTGAAAAGAAAGTAAAGAATTTTGGTCCAGTGAGTAATTCAGTCCAACACTGGTAACAGACATGATAAAAGTTGCTGCTGTCTGGGCTTTACTGGTCTGCATGGCAATTGGCAAATAACTCTGATCTGTAAATGTCTAGTTTAAGTACAAACCTGTGATTTTTTTTCTCACTCTCAGTGCTCAGCATCACACAGAAGAAGAAAGGAAATATTCCGGAAGGTTAAGTGTGTGGATGAAAACAAGCTTCAAGTGAATGAAAGTTTCTGTGATCCTACCACAAAGCCTGCATCAAACAAGAACTGCAGGACAGCTCCCTCTAAATATGTTGTGCTTACAGGAGAACTGTCACAGGTAAACTAATTACACTGCTTGCACATTTTAATATAACTTTACATTAAAGAGTGTTATATTGCTGTAATATGTGTAATATGCCTGCAGAGCAAAAGAAGCATATTTTCATCTGAACATGGGTGCCTAAACTTTTTGCACATTGAACCTTCCAATCAGCCACGATTTATTGTACTGATGGTGTTATCAGTGTTCTGGTAGCCCGCTGGGGCCTATAAACACCAGCTGCCCCCTGCCACAGGGTTCCTTTGCTGGTTTCTAGAAAACACTTGCAAATTGATCTCACTGAAATAAGCAAAAATTTTTTCCTTGATTTCAGTGAAGTGATGGATCAGTGCCTGGTTTCCCATGCACACCTGTATCACCTATGTGTGCCTGTCTTTGTGTGAACTGCAGCTGAGAGGGAGCTGCTTGGGAAACTCTGTGAGCTCTGAGAAATGGGCAGCAGGGGACTTCCCATCTCCTTGCACACATAACTATCATAGACCTTTACTTCTGCACATGGGTGTACCAGCCCTGAGGTGGCACATGTGGGATTCCACTTCCCAAGCTTCGGTTTCACAGAAATAATGCCTGTGCTTGGGGATTTTCTTTCAGTGCTCAGCCAGCTGTGGGTTTGGTCACCAGCAGAGGATCACGTTTTGTGTTGGAATCCGTTCTGTTCAAAAACAGCATGCCCATGGCCTTCAAGCTGTAGCATACCAAGAATGCCCTGTAGAGCCATCCCCATACATTTATAAGTGTAATATCAAAGGATGTTCTCAAGCAGCCACCTGGAGAGTTGGGAAGTGGACCAAGGTGGGTACAGATGTGCAAGCTGATTTTTTTGATAGCTGTCTTAAAAACAATTGAACACCAAGATTAATTTGCTGACATAATTATGTTAATTATTTGTTACCTTCTAAACTAACTCTTGATGACTCTCCATGCTTAGTGCTCAGTGTCTTGTGGAGTGGGGGTAAAGGAGAGAACTGTAGCATGTATAACTGAAGATGGCTTATCCAGTGACTTGTGCATGCCACATTTAAAGCCAGATGCCAGAAAGATCTGCCATGGGGAAGAATGTAAGTGACAGCGATAAGTTAATGTTTTCCCAAGTTACTTATATAAAAGCTCCAAATATATTTGGAGCACAATTATGCAAAAGCAAGTCCTAAACCTAAGTTCTAATCATAAAATATTAATATGATTTAATAATTCATTTTGAAGGTGAAATTCTTACCACCTGCAAAGATATCCAGATTAAAAAAGGGATTAGAAAGGATGATGAATACCTACTAAACATTAAGGGAAGAATGATAAAGGTACTTTTAATATTTGAGGTTTTATGAGCACATATTTTTATGTAATAATACTTTTCTAATAAAGATTTTGCTAAAGGGTTGTATTTTCTCTTGCAGATTTATTGTTCAGGCATGCACTTGGAGAATCCCAGAGAATATCTGACATTGGTAAAAGGTGAAGCAGACAACTTTTCTGAAGTATATGGACTCAGGTACAAAAGTAGTTTTGTAACTTTATGAAGGGCATTTATTTCTTTCAAAATAAAAGAATAAAATAATACTTAGCTTTTGTGAGAACAGATGATTAGATTTTTTTTCCTTTATTTTCTGCTATGAAAATCCAGGCATATGAACACGTGCAGAAATGTGGGTACTTCCAAGCATGAACTCATATTAATTACACTAAATAATTATAAATATTTTCTGTCTTGACCATAGTAGAAATGGCTTCAATCCACATTAGTGTTTCAGCTGAGCCAAGATTAATAGCTAAACTTCTTGTTCAGTAACTGTTGTTTAATATTTTTTGATGTTGCATAGTGCAATGCAATTAGTTTTCACTACTATATTATGTTATCAAAAAATGTCAGAAGCTAAACTAAATCTTTGCTGTTCTCTAGGCTGCAGAATCCATATGAATGTCCTTTCAACGGAAGCAGAAGACAAGACTGTGCCTGTCGAAATGATTACCTTGCAGCTGGCTTCACTGTTTTTAGCAAAATAAGATTTGATGTAGCCTCCATGCAAATTAAAAGTAAGCATTTTGGCAGTTTTAGCAAATGTGAGCATTCTATTGAAACTGCGTGTGATCGTGATTACCAAGTTATCATTTCGATGTACTTACGGATCCAGTTATGCCATTTTGGGGAAAACAAAATTCCTATTTCCTTTAGGAACTGAATGGGAATAAGAAATTGGCAAAGCCACCATTACTTCCATTATTAATTTGTCCGAAGTGGTCAAGTGGCATGAATATTACAGATTTGTATTTTGTATGCAAACTAGCTTCAGTTTCTAAGGTTTTGTTCCTGTTATTCCATTTCCATTTAGTCCCCGGTAGGTTTTTCTTAGGAAAGTCCTCCTATGCTGTAATTAGTCCCTTCTCAGACCTTGACAGATACCCCAAATGGACAAGGAATCTTGCAGCATTTTCAAGCCCGCCTGAAGGTGGCAAGGTGGCTCACAACCAGCTTGCTTGCAGCTGTGTCCAAGCCCACATCCATTCTTCTCACAACCCCTTCCTGTCTCAGAAAGGGAACTGGGCCTACAGCTTGGATTGATGGGCTATTTAACACATAGTTTGTAAAACAAAACCAAAACAAAACAAAACCCAAAACACACAAAAATACCCAAACAACAAACCAAAACCCACCTACGTTAATGCCTTTTCACACTGTTTTCACCTGAACTCCTAGTGCAGCAGTTTCAGTGCTGAGTAATTTTCTGTTTTCTAGCCACAGATTTTCTTTTTGCTCAGACTGTACTTGGGAGAGCAGTTCCATTTGCTACAGCTGGAGACTGCTACAGTGCTGCCAGATGTCCACAGGTATTTGTGATTTCTTATCCCCTTGCAATCCGCATGTAAGAGGGGAAAAAATAAAAACCAAAACAAACCATGTGACTTGTTTATAGATGTAAGGTTCTAAAACAATCTCCTGTTGTTTCTAGTCTATTAAATTCATAAGTAGTTTTATTCTTACTCCTTTCCCTTCTGTTCCACCATTATTTATTTTCCTGTTTTTCCCTTAAATTTTTATCTCCACACTTTCCCTTTAGGGTCCATGTATGCATATCTGGCTTTCTACATATTTCATGTATTACTCTCCCTCCCTGTGTATGTGAGATGTATCCTTTGTTTCCCCTAATCCCTTCTCAGTCTTTGTCCTTCTCCAGTCACTTTCCTTTACTATAATCCTGCAGAATTTTTCTCATCTTTTCTCTGTTTCTCTCCTGACTCTTCATATCTTCGAAGACTACCAGAGGAAATCATTCCTCCTTAGCAGTAAAATTTAAAATTTATGTGTCCATTGGTGTGTCTATATTAGTGTTTTAGCTTGGATTGGATGGTGCTTTTTAAGTGAATCTCTGTGTTGTCCCAGTTTACTGTTGTTTGGTTCACATCACAGAGCAGTCTTGGAAATCATGAACAGGATGCCTTCTGGATAAAACTAAATCAAATAACGAGCTCCAGAAGGGCCTTAATGCACTCCAACTGCTAATGAGGATTCAGTCTATGGGACTAGATGAGAGTTAGTCCAAAGTAAAACGCCGCTCTGTGTCCTGTACATAGACTTTGGGTTCTCTGGTCCAACTCTACAGATCTCCTCATAATACAGCGTCCTTCTTGCCAATACAGACAGAGCCTCTAGTTTGAACTACACAACCGAGGCTGCCTTTGGAGTCTGCTGACAGAAATGAAAATCCCTAGAAAAGAGTTTTAGGATGAGGTCAACTGTCCTCTGGAAATGCTTATTTCTTTTCACTGATCATAAAGGGAGTTAAGGTTGACTAGCTCAGGCTTGCATGGAGGTGAATTACCCACATCCATCTATCCTAGGTCCTTAAACTCAAGACAGACGATGTGCATGGACTCACTCAAGGGTAGCTAGAAACCTAGCTACAGTTTAGGCACAAATTAAGTACCTGAGTTAGGCAGACTCAACCCCTGACAAAAAAACATTTGGAGTTCATTACAGGTTTGGATACCTTCAACCTGCAAGTTCTTTTGGCTTAGTACAGTACATATCTATTGCCCTTCTATAACTTAGTACAGTACATATCTATTGGCCTTCTATAACTTCTGTGGGAAGTCATTCTGCTTATGTGGTTTTACACTGATGCACTTAATTCTATAAAAACTGCACTGAAACTCACACTTTTAATGCAGTAAAAAGGCCTCAGTGTCTACACTCTCAGTCCTTGAAATCTGTTCCTGGTCTTAAGTGTGCGGCGTGACGTGACAGACAGCTGTTAAGCTGTTATTGTACATAGCACTGTATCCTACATAGCACTTCTCATTTACTTTTTGCAAAAGTTTATCACTGTGAATGAAGTTACTTTGGGCCTGTTAATTTTGGAAACCATTCTGCACCGTTTGCATTAATTTCCTCCAGATGCTTTATTCATTAAATGGAACTCTTCCACCTTTTGGGCCCTTGAAGAACAACATACCTTATCCATATGAGCATATGGTAGCTCACCCTGAGTGCTATAAACACAGCAACTTTACACAGAAGTGCTCTGAGAACAAATCTGCTATACCAAACAATTTAAGACTGAATTTCTATGAGGGAATTTCAGTGAATCATAAGAATAAAGGCTGAATGCTGCATCTTTACACATGCACACATACGTATACCCACACCAATATTTATTTATATATATCTATATCTATAAATATCTGACAATATTAAGCAATAAAATACAGAAGCTACCATAGGTAGTGGAAATGTTATCTTTGCTAAAGCTTTGATCTCAGGATTTAGCCAATTTTAACTAGGTCTGAATTCAGAAATTCAGGCCCTCAGTGAATTGCATGGAGGTGTGCAAGAGTTTTCTGACTGTGCTGCTGCCTAAACTCACCCTTAGGCTCTTTGTGGAGGCAGTGTTTCTTTCCAACATATTGCACTTTTGTGTGAATGCAATTTAATCATTTTATGTTTGTTTACCAAGGCAGTGCAATTTGTTGTTTTCAATAGATTTCTTATTCTCACATGTACTGACTCTGTTTTATAGCTAGTTTTCAGAGTACGTATTTGTGTAGGCAAATACTTTAGAATCCATCAACTGTTCTGAATGGTTTGTGCTGCAGAACATTCTATTTGGCAATAAATTTCTTTCTTTTAACCTCCATTTATGTTCATATTCAATTATATTATTCAGTATACTGAAAAAGAAATGGAAGACTATAAGATAATGATGCTTGAACAGTGCACTTCCAAAACCTTGAGGCTTAGATGGCTAAGAAGGGATTTTTCTGTAATTTACAAATAGCAGTAGGTCCTGACCATGTTATTTCCAAAAATGTCAGATGCTTTGTCAGATGCTTTTTCTTTTCAAGAAAGCCAGCCACATTCTTGCATGTTGCAAGTCTGTACTTTTTTGTAAATTAAAATCTAATATATAGCAAGGAGGCTAAAATAATATGAATTGTCTGATGTTAGTTCTGTATTCAGATGCTGCAGAGAGATGCTGCCCATCAGCTGATTCACAGGTGCTACTTTACTGCAGAATAACTTGTTAATGTGTGTCTCTGTCCTGAGCATTCAAAAAAACTAACACAGGTTAAGTACACACCTTTGAGTACTTAATGTCTAGATAAACCCTAAGTGACGTGCAGACACGCCATTGTAAAGTGTTTTAGTGTTTTGAACTCTGTTCATCAGCTCTGTATTTTACCTTTTCCTCTTTTTTTTAGGGACAGTTCAGCATTAATTTGGCTGGTACAGGTCTGAGATTATCCAGTACAGTCAGGTGGATTGCTCAGGGCAACTATGCAACTGCAGACATACACAAATCCCACGTAAGTCAATGTTGTTTTCCTTTACTGCTCTTACAGCTTGGAATATTATGCCAAGCAAGAGGTGCACGCGATGACAATCTAGTGAAAACTAGCTGTGAATCAAAAATGGTGCTCAAGGTCTCTGATCCATCTAAGTAATCTTCGAGATGTAATGTCAAAATAGTGTTTAATCACACCGCCCAGAATCTAATCCAGATCAACACTGCCTGCCTAACCTGCTCTTACTGATTTTAAGAACCTATTGTTATATTACTCAAGTTTATTAAAAATTTTTAAGATAACTAACAATACTTAAAAGAAATAAGCACAATGTCCCCAAAAATCATGAGATTTTCTTGACTGATGGTTCTCTTTGTCTAATTCCCAGGATGGTACTAAAATATATGGAAGATGTGGAGGATTTTGTGGAAAATGTATTCCTAATACAATTATTGGTCTCCAACTTCAAATACAGTGAGAACTCTGATGTAGTAAGAACATAAAAGCCGGGACATCTGCCATTTAGGTGCAAATTGTAGGTGCTGTGTATAAATATATATTTTAATTCTTCAATCTCTGTAATGTTTATTACTGTAATGCTCACTGCTAAGAATTCCTATTTTCTTCAGTGTTTATTCAGGGATGCATTATCTATTTGTGGACTAGCAAGTGCATACATCACAATCATAAACCTTCAGGTTCTAATGGAGAGGCATTCATTCAGTATACAGTATATATTAGCAACTAAATTGCACTGAGGTTACTACTATGGGTAACACCCTAAATTATACCATAATTGTAATTCTTCATCTGCAACTAATCAGTGCAATTCTTCATATAGTATTCAGTGAAGTATATACACTACTGATTTTCTTGATCAACTGTACTAACATATAGAAAGGAAGGAGTTATTGCTATGTAGAGAAGACAGGTAATATTTTAAAATACTTCCAATTTTGTGAAACCTTTTAGGAATTATCTGACAATAATTTACAGTGGAAAAATTTAGTTATAGTTGGTATATAACCAACATATGTGAGATAGTTTCTATAGATCTGTGTGTTTCTCTGTCAGTAAAAGCATTTTCCCCCATCCCTTTCATTATATTCTTTGTGGTGCTCAAATACTAGCAGGAATCCTGAGAAGTGTGGTTTAACCTCTGCAGTCTCTATAGCACATGTTAAACATCTCGGCTTAGTTTTGTTGTGGTTACAGGAAAAGAAAATAAGGAAACAAATTGCTTGGAAATCTGATTTTAAATCCCTGCCTCTCCTCCAAGTATACTGTAAAAGCAGTGTATTTTGTTTACCATAGCATCTTGTGTATGATTGTATGAATATGTATTTACTTAAACACTTTCCATATACACCTTACTCCTTTATAGTGGCCATTGGCATTAGTAAAAGCCGCATTGTGTGTCCCTTCTATACAAGATAATTTCCAGTAACCTTAGTGAAAACCTTGGGCAGAGGCAGCATCAAGCCCCACAGTGTTTTGACTCAGTTTAATTTTTCAATGGTTGTAAATACAAGTTCTAACATCTGCTACTTAAAATTATTTCGTCCAGAAAAGCAAGTGTGTGAAAGAGTTTCAAGGTTTAAAATTGACCTAGCTCTTTGATTTGTTGTTTTGTATTACATTAGAGTCCAGAACTGCACAAATATATGCATATAAAGATAATATGTTTCAGGGCCAACTCTCAGGTATTCAGAACACAATTTTGTACATGCATAATAGCATAGATTATATACCAGATAACTATACATACTTTTTCTGACAATATGCATTCTGTAAACCAAATATCCATTTTGCATGCCAGTAAAATTGATCGCTCAAATGGCAGCTATATCATGTTTTCACCCACAAAGAGTTAGCCATGAATTAGCAATATGTATTAATTAAAAACAATACTGTACCACAGAAGTGTAAGCAGCTACTTTTTAGATAACACATGTAGGTAATTATTTTGTGATCTCTGCATCAGAAATGTATTTTTGCACTATGTGCCTTATATTAGTTGTAAACATTAATAAGAATATAAAACATTATTTTCCTAGAAATGTTTACATTTATAATTAAAATCTTGTAATTTATAAAATATTTATATAATAAATATGCTTGTGTGAATGGTACCAGAGTACTTTTTTTTTCTTATCAAATGCTCAGTACGAAATGTTGCAAAAATATTTTAACTTGTTTATGTGCTGAATAACTACATTCTTAGTAGCAATTCACAGTAATATACATAGCCTTATACTGGAATAACTGCCACACAAGCAGGTTGTAGTCATAGGACTATTTCCCATGGAAGCAAGTCCTTCTTTAGAGGTACAAACTCCGTATCTGCATGCTTTTTCCAGTTGTCCCCTCCTTCACCTATGCCTTTCTTGGGGGTTTGCCCTGTAAATCATCCACTGAAGTTATGTAGAAATCTGATATAAAGATCCTCCTCCTTCTGCTAAACTCAGATCAGTTCCTTTCTATCATGGTGCCTTGACAACTGCTTTGGCAGAAGGGGAACTTCAGTCCACCTATGTCCCCAGGAGGACCATTTTCTTTTCAGCCTTGAAAATCCAGTTAAGAGCTAGGAATTGCTTATTTCTGCTGCCAGTGAATCACTCTGAAAATCTACTACCAAACAAAGTGAATTTAAACCCAATATTCAACACAGCATGTTTTACTGGGTAATTGTAGTGATTTTTTAGTAAAAATATATTTTCTATGGTTAGAGCAAACCCTGTGGCCTGACATCAACTTCTGCATGAAACAGCACTGTATTGTATTATAGTTTTTTGCATCTTTTCTTTCTTTTATCCTTGCTTTGGAGGTTCAGCTCTCATGTGGGGAGAAAGTACTTGTGTGTTTTGGCATTCTGTGAATTCTTTGTGTTAGGATTTTGATTTTGTTGAGCAACAGGGCTTAATCAATCACCTCATTTCAACTTACTAATTTTTTATCCTGAGGGCAATTTAACATAAGCATGAGCCTGATGATCACCTCTGAAGAATTTGGAGACTTGATGATGCTGAGATGTTAGAAGGTCCATGCAATACAATAAGAATCATGGGTTGTACTTGCAGTATGATGTTTCCATCTCCAACATCTAGACGTCTTCTATCTGTATTTCCCCAAAGGTGATACTGGGGAGGTAGCAGAGGGGCTGGAAGCCCTGGCTCTGAGTCCACTGACAGGTCCCCATTCCAGCTGGATTCATCCTGGCATGGTCTGTTGTGCCACTCTGCCTGTAGGGAGGAGCAGAACACGTTCAGGTGTTTGATCCAGGACACACGTACATGTGCCAACTGCACGGTCATGGGAAGAGTTGCGACTGTGATTTCAGCATGTGCATGTGTCTATGCAGGTTTCTGATGGATGGCCATGTGTTTTTCCTTATCTCACTGAAAGGCTAAAATGCCCAAGACATACTCAAAAAGATAAGGGTAAGGCTCGGTGTTTTTCTTCCACTCCTGTAACATGTAATATGTTTAGCATAAAACTTCTCTGTTGTGTTGACTATTTGAAATAAAATTTGCACATTACAATTACAATAACACATGATAAACCTGAGAGATTCAGAACCTGAATAAAATGTTGCTATCTTGCAAGTGCTTTCTCTATCTTGCAGGGCTTTAGATAAGATTAGTGAAGAGTGTGAGAGGTTGTTTTTATTGTATCCATAAAGAAACAAATAGATTTCTGAAAATTGATGTTCTGTGAATATCAAAACTGAACTTGAATTAGAGGTTTAACAGAAATACGTTGTAATATTTTAACCTTAACTTAGAAAATAGGGAACAGGAAAACTATGTACAAAAATTGCTTTGAAGGAAGATAACTGAATATTTAAATAGGTAATGAAATAAGCATCATATATAAACATTGGAGTTGAAGTTTCATAGTAATCCATGGTTGCAGTTAATCCACGTTGGCTTTATTCATAAATTGAAACAACGATCTTTTAAGATGGTCCCATTATACCTATGCATTAAAAAAACTCTGAGAGGTGCCTCATCAGCCTCTCTCTCTCTCTCTCTCTCTCTGGTGTGGTTTGGAAATAGGCTGAATAGATCATAGAAAAAGTCAGGTATTTTTTTTTCCTGCTTTGTAATACTGGCTTTCCTTCAGACAGAGCAGGAGCTGTGATGATAGCAGGGGAAAATTACCTGTATTTTTTTAAAACAGAAGAACAAGCCATCTGACTTGGGGCTGAATCTGACATTTAATCTTCTCATCCACAGAAAGTGGCTTGCTTTTGCACAATTAAGTTTATTTTGCAATACCATAGCTTGAGAGGCTTTTCTGGGCTTTGTTTATCCTGGCTTTAGAGAAGCAATCTGTGCCCTGTTTCTGATAAATTTCTCCTTGTGTTCAGTTATGACAGATATTCCTTTGAATCGACGGTATAAAAATACTGTAGCACCAGAGCAGAGCAAAGATCTAACTGTATTTATGTCTATATTCTGCCTTTAAACATGAACAGCTGTGCATACATTCATCTGTCTCATGTCTGACTCTGTGCTGCCATCCAGAACCTTTTCCTTTTTAACAAACGTTTCCTCCTTTAATCTGTGTGTGTGTTTTATCTCTGGTCCTGCAACAAAATTCTCTTGTCCACATGTTTATCAAATCTTATTTGTGTAATTAAACAAAGCATGCAACAGGGAGAACCCACACTGTAAATGGCAGAGAATTTCTCTCTGAGTAGCTGAAATCAAACAAGCTATTTCTGTCTTGCACACCATTACTATTTTGTCTTGGAAAGCAAAACCCCGCATTTATGAATACTGAAAGAGTCTTTTTGAAATCACTGTATGGTCTTGTTTTACAGTCTGATTTACAGAAGCAAGGAACATTCAAGGAGAGCTTATGAATTTTCTCTATGCAAAAGGCTGAAGTGATTCATAGCAGCAGCAGCATATATTTATGCCTGGTGGGATGAAATCCATTTTTGCACTTCAGTTGTCTCTGGCGGTTGTTCATTGATGGTGGTAATGACATTCATGGGCAGTTCATCATTCTCTGTGGGTTTTTTGATGTTCCTCTGGAAGCTGGAGTAATTAAATATGTGGTTGCACAGAAAACAAATTGAAATTTGTGCTTGTAAAATCAGGGGGCAGAAAGTTTCTTTTTAGTACTTTGTATTTAAAATGTCTTGCAGAAAAGGCTTGCTGTAAAAACATTTCCTTAACACCTCAGTAAAGAAAACAGCAGCTTTGCTGGTATTTGTGTTCCTTCAAGGTCTGCAACTCAGATGGGGCTGAGAAAGCTGCCACTAGTAGCCCCTTTCATCAGGGTTACAGAGTATTTAGCTGAGAATTCTTTTGCCCTTCAATTATTGTTTTCTGTCTCAGGTTTATGACTACTCTTGCCAGAAGAGTAACATTCCCCAGTTCCTCAGCTAAATTCCCACTTGTAACTTCTGAAAAGGTAAAGAGCAGAGTAAATTCATAGTTGTTACCTCAAAGGGAAAACACAACCTTTGTGCTGACATAAAAGCAGCACTAGAAAGTGCACAGTGAAAAAGAGATTATTTTACTTCTGGAGTCCTCTTTTCCATGCCAGGGTTAGAGATTCATTGCTGCCCTTTCTTACATGGCTGTGGATATTTTCAGTATTATGCTGCCAAACCTTTACTTGGATTATTTTGAGACGGATCTATGTAGAATGCAGATAGGTAGGCATAAAAGAAGGAGATTTTCTATGGATTGGAAGTGCACCCTCCTGCAATGCGTTTGCCTGGCCAGCTGTCGACAGTATTGCCTCATAGGAAATTCAACATTCAGAATATTTTCGAAGCAGTGAAGGAAGTAGACTCTGGAGCACTGTTTCCAGCAGTAATTTATACCCCTGCTTAAGCAGGGGGAAAGGAAGGGCTTTATCTCTAAAATGGAAACAAGCTTCTGACTACCTGAAAGGCTTACCTAGCCCTTAAACAAACAAAACCCCTACCATTGTTGGCGGTGCTGTGTTGTTACTGCCATAATAGATTATATATAAGCTGCAAGAATCATAAAATTTTAATTAAAAATAGATATAACTACAGGCAATTCTGTGCTGTGCAGTGTCATTTTCTCTCTGTGTGTTTTGTTCTGTGTGTCACAAACATTGTTTCCTATCTCTTGGATGTGCCTGACTTTTCTAACCAAAACAAACTACTTCTTGAGAAATTAGTTCTACAGGGTTTTTTTGCTTTTGCTTTACTCAAAGAAAAAAAAAAAGTAAGGTACCATATTTTAACATTATTGGCCTAGAAACACACATTCAAACAACTATATTTAAATATGTCTACCCATCCCACACATACACACTTCTCATCCAGCCAGTGGCATTTTCCATGTCAGAAGGCAGAAGTTGGTACAAGCATAAGGAACAATTAGGCAAAGCTTTTTGGGGTTTTTGGTAATGTGGCACATTATAAAAAAAATATGTGAATTAATGTGACCACTGTTCAGTACTATAAAAGACTTCTGGCTCTGATCCCACAAGTCACCACAGCAGAGTGTATTTCCAGCTCTTCACTGAATCACAATAATGCGCGTGTAATTCTTCACTGGCGCATGCATCTAGTGTGGGAATACAGGTCCCCATGCTTGAGACCTCAGGCTGTGAGGTTTTTTTGGATGTTTGTTCCTGGCCATGTGTCTTCCTCTAGCATTTTGTCTAGGACAAAGCATGCAGTTATTTTTTGAAATATACTAATAGGAATACAGAGAAAATGCTGTAACTCTTGTGGGTTTTTTTTAATCAGGAGTTGCTATTCAAAATTTCTGTCTTATTAGAAATGTTGCCATGAACTTCTTTCAGACTATTGGAAATATTTAGACAAATCAAATATGAAAGATATTTCTTCAAATCTCCAGCTGTCTGCTTTAGAGTTCTTGACTGTTCTTAGTATTTATTACCTGTAACAAATTTCACAAGTTCATTATCCTAATAACAACAGGCTCCAGCTGATATCAGTGATCTATTTTATAACGTCCTATACAACCAGAGGCCTCAGGGCAGGAGGACTGTTACAGGCTGAACAACAAAAGATGTAAGCTGGCATATGCTGTTAAAAACTAGGAAATATTTGATGTGATGATTTCCCATCCAGCTCCCTACATACCTCCATTAGAGTCAAAGGTACTTCTTAACAAGGAAATGTGACTATCAATCCAGACAAGAAATATTAAAAAGCTATTGCCAGGCATCAAATAAAATCCTGCCTTTGTGGCTACATCTAGCCTACTAAGTAGTGGCACAAAATAGTTCACCTCCATATGTCTATATTACACTCTTTGCTTTGGCTGCAGAATATTGTTCCTATTGACATTTGCTGCAAAAACTTTTAACACCCCCAGGTGGGGGAGATGCATGGATGAAGCACTTGCTAATGCATCCCCATGCATGGAGCTGCCATGCTGGTTTGCTATCACCCTTCCCTTCCCTCATTAACAGCAATGCTAAATTGGATCACTAATTTTCCCTGGCTACATTTTGAAGGAGGAGGATGCTCACTTGAGGAAAACATCTTGAATTTTTAAGAAGTTGCAAAAGAGTCTGTAACTCTGGCAGATTATAAGGGAGAGGAAATCTGTGGTTTTGAATAACATAAAGTGGCGCCAGCTCCTCTACTTTTATTCCAGGGGAAATTTTATTAACAGTTGGGAAATACAATCTGTCTCCAGATTTCTGTATCACGGACCACTCAATCCAACATTCTTAGCTAAGGCAGCAGCAGCAAGAGGGCTGGCTGCGAGGCATCCACGGGCAGAGTTGGCACAGAGGGATCGCCATAACAAGCCCGTGCAGGCTCAGCACCTCTCTTAGAAACCCACAGCGTGGCAAGTTTGTTTGCTACTGATCTGTTTTGCCACGCTGGGTGCTGTACAGTGGCCCTGGAAAGAGCACGCTCTGTATTTTAGTGGAGTGGACAGAGGCAGCAAGGGAGGAACACTGCAACAGCTCTGCAAGCAGGGCTTTTCATGCAGACTGAGACAGCCCCTCAGTGCTTTGCAGCTCTCCGACTGCCTCGCGCTGGCTCAGGGAAGAAACACGGGACCCCAAGTTCCCAAGTCAGGATTGGGGAACATCTGGTTCACATTTACCCAGAAAACTCTGCATCAGACACCAACTGCTCAGGCCGATGGAGGGAGGGAGTGTATTTCTCAAGCATCTTCAGACTAGGAACAGTTTCTCAACTTGAAGTAATAAATTAGGGCTTAAGGAAACCATTTGAAATCAGATGGCTGAAGCAGAGACATTCTCTGAGAAGACAAAATTTTATGTTAGCAATCTGATTTCCCTTTACTCTTTATTGTGCCAACTTTTCTAAGAATCTGCATACAGGCTTTGGGAGAAATATTTGGCATGCAAACAGGAAAGTTTGCTCAGCAGCACAGTAAAACTGCAGGAGCTCCAAAATGCTCATTTTACAGTATTGTGTGCACTGACACCAGTGTAATATTTAGAGCAATTGCTTCCTCACCATTTTCTTTAGTACATATTGAACCCACAAGCTGAAATCAGGAGCACACCAGATGTTACCCTAATGTCCCACAAGATGGTGACAAAATAACTCTAATTACACAACACTTTTATTTGTGGTACCTATAGACTTAGAGACTCCAAATATTTTCTTACTATGCAGTTACATTAAACTCTGCTTATATAACATACTTTGGGCATATTTTAATGGCTTACTCATTTGGCAGAGGTTCATTCTTTTAAGTACTTTGTTGATTGTATTTTAAATTAACTTCAGGACTACATAGCAAGTTTCAGTCCTCCCACATCAGGAGTCACAAGTTCCCTAGAAGCTGAAGAAGGAAAAGCACTCTTACTGCTTCTGATCCATCCCTTTGCCAGACTGCTTCCCTTCCCTCTCTCTGTGACTGTTTTTTGTGTGAGGTCTTATGGTCCATAAACTCTTTCCTTTCTGAATTAAGCATGAAGAAGATGGTTTGGTAAATTAGGCATAAGAAAAGCGGCCACTGTCAAGCAGGTACATATTCTCCAGAGGCAAGGCTGAGAACAAACACCATGGGGAAGAACTGAGTTTCCAGAAGTACAGGATGGTTGGAAATCATCTCTCTTATCCTAAATCCCCAAATAGTTTATTAGACTTTCTTTTCTTTCTTTCATTTACAGATAAACACTCTGTAAATGCTAGCTTTTCATTTTGGTGAAGGCAGGATCTGATTTTCATAGACTGAATGGCTCCGGTCTTTCAGGTGTCTGAAAAAGATTGTAAAGAAAATACATTCCCAGCTGTAGCCGTGGGTTTCTATCAATAGATGGCAAGATCAGACGAGTCCTTTGGCTAAGACTTAGAGCTGCATTTCAGTCACTTGAAAGTCATAGGACCAGATTTTCAAAGGTGTTTAGACATCTTATTCCCAGTCATTTAAATATGAGTTTGGTGTCCAAGTATGTTCCCTTTCTGGCCAGAAGTATCACTTTAAAATGATTTATGCATTCAGGAGCCGTGTTAAATGCAAAGTTTGCGTGATACAGCAGGGTTGCGCAGAAACGCCCAGCTCGTTCTGAACAAGCTCGTTTGGCCATCAATCAGCCGTGGTGCGCCCATGTGAGCACGACAGCCCGCCCAGGAAAAACAGCCCTGCCGAGGCATGTACTTAGATCATCTCCAAAATCTCGCCTCCCGCCCTCAGACTGCAAGGACATTCGCTGGGAATTTCTTTCCTTTAGATTTTGGCCCGCATCAACACAGACTGATTGTAATACACTTGTAATTTTAAATACTACGTATGAGACTCACTTGGATTTATGGTGACATTGTTCAGCTTCTACCCTGGGAGATGGAATGCAGCCAGTTGTTGGAAAAACACGGTTTGATGGCAGCGTAAGGGGCAGCAGAGAGATGGTCTGAACTCAGGGACAGCCCTGTCCTCAGCACAGCATCTTAGTAGGACTTGGCAAGACTTACAAATTTCCCACTTTAATTCCAAAAGTAATTCTTGCTCCCTCTTTCTCTCTTTCTCTTTCTCTTCAAATGCACGTAGTCTCCATCCCAGATCTGCTCTGTGATGAATTCCTATGCATCTTTCCATTGTACTCTTTTCCACACCTCTGCTGTTGTCTGAAGCTGCATTTGACACCTGGCAGCGGAGGAAACCGAGCCTGTCCCTGCCAGCACATCCACGCTGAGCAAGTTCCTGCTCTCTACACCCCCTTTTAGCAGGTTTTTACATACTTCCAAAGTGAACAAACACAAGCATAACCACGGTTGTCTGGAAGTGGGCTATTCACACTTGTATAATTTTCCAATAAGAAGCTAGATGCCTAAACCCATGTTCAACATATAAATAAACATGACCTAATTTTAAGCATCTGCCATTCCCATGGCCTTTGTAGACATTATTCAAATCTGAAAGCTGTGGCACCCAACTGGGAAAGTTTTGTCTTAAGAAAGCTCATTTGTGTGCCATTATTTTGAAGGCATAAATACAGCGATCTGAAAGCAGGCTTCTGGGCTTACCATCAATTCTGGGCAAAACATCAGAGCTTCTGATAAAGAGTTCTCTTTGCAGCAAAATGCTATTGGCCATGCCAGTTGATATGGTTTTATGGAAAGCAGCTCATAAGACTCACCTAGTATCATTATTTTAACACGGACATTTTAACAAAATAAGGTTAGTTGACAAAGGTTTTAAGACCGACATTTATTTAGACTTCTGCACGGCATTTAACACAATCATCATGTTTTTTTCATTAGCAGAAGCAACAAAAACGTAATTGTAGAAAAGAAAACATCCTCAGATTACTGTTTTTCTAGTCAGGCCCCACAGGGACTGTTTCTTGACCCTGTACAGGGAGGAAGGGAGAAAAATCATTAAGCTATGAATGAGAAATGCCACAGAAAATGCAGAGTCCAGCCTCTCTCTTCTTAGTTCATATTCCAACTAGAAGGCCAACTAGATCAGGATCCTCAGGATGTCCTGTATAGTCGAGTTTTGAACATCTCCAGCAACAGTGATTCCACAGTCTCTGGGCATCCTCTTCCAGTGTTTGATTCCTCTCATCATGCAAAATAACCCCTATATCCTACAATCTAATTGGAATTTTCTGCATTACAATTTGTGTCTGCTGCCAAGCACTTCCAAAAAGAATATGGTTTCTTCTTCTCTATACACCCATTACAATTTTGTAGACAGCAAAAAGCTCCTCCCACAGCCATCTCTTCTCTGGACTGAAAAAGCCCAGCTCTCCCGGCCTCTCCTCATATGCCTTGTGCTTCATATATCACCAGTTTGGCTACAAGGATACTGTAGAAAGCCTTGCTAAAGTCAAAGTAAAAAACATGTCCTGCTCTCCCCTGTCCACACTGCCAGCCAATTCATCACAGAAGCCTATTAGGTTGGTCATCACCTCTGGTAAATCCACTCTAGCTTTTCCCAAGCACTTTCCCATATTTTATGTTGTTGGAAAGGGCCTTCAGGAGGATCTGCTCCACAAACTTGCTGGGACTGAGGCAAAATTATCTCTTTAACCTCAGAATAAAATGAAAGTCTGAATATTTCTCTGCATTGGAAACAACTCCTAATACTGTTCAACATCTTCATAAACGATCTGAGTGATGGGATTGTTGAGACTGAAAGCACTCTCATCAGGTGTGTGGATGATGGTGAGCTGAGTGGTGAGGTGCACATGTCAGAAGGGAGAGCCATCTTACAGGGAAGCCTGGACAGACTGGAAGAGTGGACAGCAAGAACAGTATGAAGTTTAACAAAGGCAAGTACAAGGTTCTGCACCTAGGACAAAATAACCAAAGAGCCCAGTACAGGCTAGGATCTGTGTAACTGGGGAGCAGCCATGCTGAAAAGGACCTGGGAGATCTGGTGGGCAACAAGCAGTGGGATGCATCCACAGGAGCATTACTAGCAGAGATAGAAATATGATCACCCCACTCAATGTATGGCAGGTCACACGTGGAGTACTACATCCAGTTCTGGTCCCCACAATTCAAAAAACATGCAGATAGACTGGAGAAGGCCCAAAGAAGGGCCAAGAAGATGACCAAAGGGCTGGAGAACCTTCCCTACAAGGAAAGACTGAAGAAGTTAGGTCTCTTCTCCAAGGAGAAGAGAAGGCTCTGAGGGGACCTCATCACAGTATTCCATTACTTAAAGGGCAGTTACAAAGAGAACAAAGGCTCTCTCTTCACAAGGACCCACACAGAAAATATAAGGGGCAATGTATACAAGTGGCATGAGAAGAGGTTTCATCTCAGTATAGGGAAGAAATTTTTTACAGTGAGAACAGTCATTGACTGGAACAGTCTCACCAGGAATGTGGTAGAGTGCCCATCAATGGAGATTTTCAAGATACAAGTGGACAGGGTACCAGATAATCTCATCTAATCTCCCTTTCCCACAAAAGGTCAGACCAGATGATCTTCCAAAATCCCTTCCAACCTGGGCTGTCCTATGATTCTGTGATTGTAATTTACAGGCACTAAGAGAGCATGTGATTTGTAATTACTCAATTTATGAGATTTTAAGACAACTATAGAGTAAAATTGGACTAGAATCAGGAAAATAATTGAATGTCCTGAGTTCTGTGTCACCCCTTTATAAAAAAACGTGGCCAAATGTGTTTGGGCATTATTCTGTTTCCCCTTTGGACAATATGATCCATAGCCTGTTCACTTGCAGCTGGTGCTATTCCTGGTATCAGTTTCTATCAGCACAGGTCTGCTTGAGCTGAAAATTGCTAATTAGAGCAGTGGAGAACAACTACAGACTGGGGCAGGTCGGAGCTGCTTTTGCAAGCCAAGTCATAACTGCAACCCCCACCCCCTGAAGAGCAATGGGGAGGCTAGTTGGCTGAGGAACGGCACGTCCCTCCAGACACCACAGCCTCTGAAAGAGACGTGGCAGTGGGGAAAGCAGCTCAAATCCCTCCACTGATCTTTGCAGCCTGGTGAAAAGACCAACCTCCTCCTCACTGGCTGCCTGGCAGGGTGTGAAATGCAGGCCGCTCCACTCCATAGCATCCATATACCGGGATGGGGACTTCTGACAGGGGAAGGGAAAGTTGGGGAGACACAGCGGGGGAGCTATGACCTCTCTAAGTGCCTTGGCAGGATCTGGCAGAGCTCTGCTGCTGGAGCCCTTTGGCACAGCAGAGGGCCCAGCGTGGTGCAGCAATGCCATTCCCTCCCTGTCTTCAAAACTGAGCTCTGTCATCACTTCTGCCGCCTCCCTCTCCTCTCTTCTAAAGAAAAAAGGCTTTTTTCTGAAATCTCTGGAGCAAAATGTTCTCTCAAAGCTGCCTTTTGCTGATCCCACCCTGAAAACACAAAATGTTGCAGCATTCGGGAGCATGCATGAAGAAGAAAAGCTCAGTGCTGGATTAAAGCCACTTTTGGCAAAAGATAAAAGACAGTTTCTCACTCTCTTTCTCTCTTTTGTGTACACACACACACACACACACACGAACACATGCACACATACACACAAACAGGAAGAAAAGCTCTCAGGGGCACAATCAATTACAGTTCCTATCTCTTCTGGGCTGTCAGAGATAGTTCCTGGCATCGGGGTCTGCTGGAGTGCGAACCAGAAAGGGATTTACAAAAACAAATCCTCGGCTGGTGTATACCTTGTATACCAGTATCGCCCACAGCAATTTCTAGAACAGGAGGAAGAAGACTAATATATGATGATACGTCAGCGCAATGAATATTTTTCTCTTAATTGAATTTACCCTGACCTTCTGTAGTGAACTGACTGAAACAGAGGCTCTGCTATTTCATGCTGTTCATGAAATGTTTGAGATTTTTAGAAATTTGACACAGTCCTAAGCAGGATAGACATAATCTTTACACATATATATGCAGATACAAATAGGAAATTCTAAAAATACTTAACTTGGAAAATTGAACGTCCGATATGAAATGCAGACCTACTGATGGTGTACAGCCTTGTGCATTCTGCTGTTGCTGGCAGTGGCTGTAAAACTAGCCAGAGTATGGAGAGCAAACTCAGCGAGAAATCCCACTGGAGGGTAACCTGAAAAAGTCAACAGACCTTTCTTGAGAGAAATGGCAACAGGTATTTTATCAGTTACAGCTCGGAAACACAGCTCGAGTGCAAATATTTGCAACCAACCCAGACTTAAATATTTGTTCTGTTATCACGCGATCGTCGTGCATGATATCATGTAAGGTCGTTGTGACAGCCATGTAAATCTGGGCTAACACGGCTAATGTGAATGATGGGGAGCTGCGCTGCGGTCAGGTAGGAAAAGTCTATGTTGATTTGGTTATACAGAACACTGGGACAAGTAGCGGGATTTTTTCTGCAGGAATATGTGTGTTTAATGTTAGAGAAGGACTGAAACAAGCTGGGCTGAAAAGCAATTATTTGAGAGCTGTCCTCATCCAGCACATGTTTTGGGTTTGTTAGGAACAGAAATATGACTGTAAAAACTCCATCCTTTGGGATCCCAACAGGCTCCAAAGCCTTCTCTGGCAACAACAGATCAAAAGGACTATAAATACCTAATAGATGCCCCAAGTCCACAGGGCAGGCTGAGAAATATTGTGGGCTGTTGTTAGGGGGATATGAGTCTCGGCATCCCCTGTGGGCTGCCCTACTGGGAGGCTGGCATCACTTCCTGGTGGTGCAAGGGGTCGTGGGTGAGGCATATGACCTGGGCAGGGAGTTGCTTAAACAAGAACTGCCACCAACAGGGACGCCCAAGCAGCCCCAGCCACAAACACACTTCAGAGAAAGGCCCATGGCAGATGTGTATTCAGCCCATGGTTTTGAATTTGTTTCCTCCCGCATTATGGCTTACTCCTTCTAAGCACCAGCAAGAGCTATGAGTGAGCAGAAATCACAGTCTGCTCACAAATGTGTCAGAAGAGGGAGACTAAGAGCAGCCAGTGATTCATTATGAGTTAACTGATGAGAGACACAACCCAGGGTTTGTAAGGTACAGAGGGACTGACATGTCAAAGCGATATAAAAAACAGTTGAAAACCTCTGCATAAGTATTACCATCAATTACTCCAGCTTCTGGGCCAAAGTCCGAGGGAAGCTGCAGTATTTCTGTCACTTCTCTGAATGCTTGCACCAGAGCAATCACAAAGAATGTGCAAGTTACACAAACTTGTAAAGGCTGCTCGCAAAGGATGCTCTGCGGGTGCCCATGAGGCCCCTGTGGCTGCAGGGCTGGTGATGCTATTATCCAGCTGGGACTGTAGATGCCTGAGTAGACCTGGAGAGCACTAATGTGCCACTCATAGCTCTGTTTCCCTGCCATAACCCAAACCTCTGAGGCTTTCCCAGCATTTCAGGTTGTAGCCAGCAGGTAGTACAGGGCTGTGTGATATTTATTTCTATCTCCAGCCAGCCCACTCCTCACCCACCCCCTTCTCAAGCCTAATACAAACGTGTTCCTTATTTATTTTGATATTACACTCAGTATATTTCACATCCTGCTTAAGTTTTCATTTCTGTCTTCATTGCAGATTTTTGCAATCCAAGTGCAAAGGTGCTATATGTGGGTGCAGGGAGAGAGATGGCAGAAATTAAGAGCCCAGATCAAAGGACATCAGGGACCCACCTCACCCAAGGGGGTCTGTAGAGCTGCTTTGGGTTTTAGGAGTTAGGATGCTCCAATCTGGATGGTAGAATTGTGGTAATAAATAAAAAATGCAGTTTAAAGTTGCAACAAAGACAAGTTATGGGTGTAAATTAGAAGCCTAAATCCTACTCAACAGCTCTTAAGATCTGGGGTAATGATTTGAGCCACATGTCTGATCATAGTAATGGCATATTTTAATGTTGCTCGTAACTAAGCTTAATCTTCATGTACTCAGTACCTCAGCATTTACAAAGGGCAATCTCTGTATTACAAGCCTGGGCAGCTGGTGCCCGAGGAGCAGTGTTGGTTTGGGGAATGAGGACAGGATCAGACATTCTGATTCTGAGCTGGGGCTGAAGGTTTCTGTGTTTTATAGGGGACAAGAGAACCACTAGAGCAATTAACAGCCTGGTTTCTGGTGAGCAGTCCTTTCTAATGGCCGGGAAGATGTGCATGAGCAGTCATTTCAAAAGCACCCCAAGCTGTGCAATGCTCAGTGGGTCCTGTCACCCACATCACCCCTGCTCTGCAGGGTAGGCCTGATTTACCCAGCCTGAATCAGGATGCTGGGGCTCTGGCAGTGGCTTTGGACAAGGAAGAGCTTGCAAAACTTCATTCGTTCAAATTTTCACTAATTGTTGCTGATAGTTACTATACACATGCTTCAAACTCTGCTGGACATGGTACCTTTGTGCACCGCTTTTCATCAGATCTCCACAGGAGTAGCAGGAGTTGTTGAATTCAGAGAGGTTATTGAATAAATAATCGGCTGAGGAATATAGAGAAGAAGAATTCGGGAAGGAGGGCCCAGTTTTGCCCTTGGTTATTTTTTACTGTTTTTCTAAACATTGTGGGGCATGTTGTGGAAAAATTTTAGCCATCTGCCTAACGGATATTAGTAAAGTGGAGACTGTGTTAAAAATAAAGTGCCAGGTTGTCCTCTGCAGAAAGTTAATAAAAAGAAGGAAGTGAAAGACTGCTCATTATTTTTAATGACTTTGCTTTCCAGCAGAGTGCCTGTATCTCCCTGCCTTTACATTCTGCCTTATTTCAGTTCATTATGGCACATTCAACTGCTCTGGAGAATGATGGCTTTGTTCTAAAGCACTGAATTTATCAAGAGGCCCCCGACCCAGCCTGACCAGGCTGTGAATCACAGCCCTGCTGCCAGGAGGAGGATGCTGAGAAGAGCCTGATGCATGGTGAGTCCAGCCCGGATGGCTGGGAGCTCTTTGGCAAGGACAGCCCGCCATGCACAAAGCCAGCATCGGAGTCGATTAAGTGGTGCTTGGCGACTGCCTGAATGTTTTCTGCGTGCACCTTTCTCTCTACATTTGTCTCTCTTACTGGTTCCCCCTGACATGAAGCTCTCATTCCCTGTCAACGGATATTTGCTTTATTAACTTTAAAATATAGGACACATTCTGCAGTTCAGAAGATGAAGATTCATGAGCATGCAGTTCAGAGCATAGTACCAAGAAAAACACCCAGAGCATTCAGCTAAATCTGCAGGCTTCTTGCAGGCAGTGGGCAGAAAAGCTAAAAGCAGAAGCTGCATTTCCAGATTTGAGAACCGATAACTTTTCTCAACAGCCTTGCTTGCAGAAGTCCATGCTGTGATTCTCTTAATCTAAAACTCTTCTGCAATGCTCTTTGCATAAATCGAGGCCCACATTTTAGCCAGGTTTTTATAGCACTACAGTTACAGTGATTTGTTTGGAAACAAGATTCACATTTTCTAGGTCTATGAGGAATCACCTAAAAGGGGTCCACAGCCAGGTCCCAGTGTCTTTCTGAGTGTTTTTCTTACAGCTCCTCACAAACTCATTTGCCAGCAGATTTTTCTGTCATGCTCTGCCTCCTTTCTTATTGGTAGCTGTGGCCCTGCATTAAAACCTACATCTCCTATGAAATGTGAGTGCAGAAGTCCTAAATGCCATGGAGAAGCCGCTGCGTGGCTTGGGTCAGCAGCAGGGGATGCAGGGAGACCTCGCACAGCTGTGCTCACAGCTGGAGAGTCTTCCTGGCTCCCTCTGTGCCTTTCCTGTAGCTGCTGCTCCTGGTTTCAGCTGCGACTGTTGAGGGTATGGAAGCTCCAATAGGAGGAGGATTGGGATTTTCTGGGGCTAGGGCAAGGGTCAGATGGGATGGCAAGGAGCTGGTGCTGATCCTTTAAAATCTAGGCACAGCAGGCTGGCTGGTATATTTAATTTGCTTACCTCTTAACATAAAAAAGGCCAAAACTAATTTATATTGGCAAACCTCATTTTTTGCCTGTCTTAATCCAGGAAATGAAAACCATGACCAGAAGTGTGGTCCTCTTGTCTAAACACTGGCATGCTGGTGTTTAGAAAAAAGGATTTCACTGTGATTCTTCCCAACTGCCTGAGGAGTGGAACAGGAGCTTCAGCCAGGGAGGAAAATGAGCTTGTTCCTCCATGACAACTCAGCATGGAGTCAGGCAGAGCTTTTTTTGGGGGTGGGCTGGGTTGGTTGGTTGTTTTCCAGCTCTACCAGACACCAAACTTGGCTGTACCCTGACAAGATGTTACAAAGCACTCTGCTGGCAGTAAGTTAATGAGAAAAACGTTTGATAGATGCCTACTGGCAAGCTAATTAGAAGAGAAGGGATTCACTGGATTGCAGGAAAAAACAAAAGGAAGGAAATAAAAATGTTCAGGCAGATCATTTAATGCCTTTATCCTGGGAGAGAGGGAGTAACTGGTTTCTTTTCCCAGAGACTGATCCTGCTCCAATTGACTCATTATTTGAGTCCAAAGGAAAACAATCCGTGTGGCCATGATAGCACAGCTGGGGAAGGTGGAACTGTGGCTGCTGCTGGGGGGGGACACAGGGAGGCAATGGGTTGCAGTATGTGAAGTGACACGGGATAACATTGGTCACGTGCGGATCTTGGTGGTGTTGAGAACATTGAGAATGGGCTCATGATTCATTTTTCTCAAAAGCATTGAGAACGGGCTTGTGATTCTTTTTGTCTCAGTGGTTTGAAGCTCGTTGATCTTTCATGAGAAAAAAGCTCAACCTCTTTCTAAACACAGACCAGACATCAAACCATATTTACAAACCAAACTCAGGACAGTGAGATCCTGGTTTTGTGAGAGGCGATGCTATGTACATGGTACTACAGAGCTTTAAGGACAAAGATGCATTAAAATGCAGTCAGTCTGGAAGCTAAGTGAAGACTGAGGAGATTTGCATTTTTCAACATTGGGAAAATCTGTTGTGCTTTCCATTAACATTGGAAAATTGTTTGGGGTCCCTAGTTTGCATAATTAAAATACATAGCTAGAAAGGAATTCAAATTTGGGCTAAATTACACTCAGGAAACTACATTCAGTTTTGATCATTTTGCTTGACAAGAACTTTCTGGTATTAGAAATGCACTGAAGATGTAGTATTACTAAAATAAGAACAATTATGGAATGCCTAAGGGATGCAATTCATTATCTAGATAAACGTTCAAATAAGCAGACATAAATGTATGCTAAATTACTATAAAATTCCTGTGGAATTACATATTTCTTCCATAACAGGCCAGATGATCTCATCTCATGAATGTTATTACCATGACTACCATGGTGCTTCAGGGAAGTTCAGAAGACACAGCGAGCTTCAGGTACAGGTAGATAGTATGAGTGCATGGTACATTAAGGAAACCAAACACAGAAGAGGAAAATCCAGCATAGAGTACAACTGTGTAGAAAAAGGCTTTCTGCTGCTCCAGATAAACTGTAATCTAAGATATAATTTCCAGCCTTAAATTGGTGGAAATGCCTTTTCTCCAGAGGAACTTGAAAGGAATGAGCAAGTGTTTAAAACAGGTGACTATGTGAAGATCTGTCAGATATTTGAGTAATCGCTGTGGTTTGGCAAGGAAGGTGTAAAAATCTGGTACCTTCTGTTGGACCAGGTTTTCTGAGATTTTGGGCCAGGCTCTTCAAGTAGGGCTTCTGTTTGAGTGTTTCCAAGGAGAAGCTGACAAAAAAAGAATAGCCTAAAATTAGCAGACCAGAAGTATTTTACATTGTTGGAATATGTGTGTGTGCAGGCAATGGGCATTGCTAAGCAAGGGAAAAGTTCATGGGAATGCAAGGAGCCAAGGCACATCACTCAAGTTTGGAGATTCACTTGGGATACAGCTATCAGGAGACAAAACATTAGGAATGCTTCTCTCTGAATACAGCACGTTGCAGATGGAAAATGAGACTCAGACAGCTGAGTGCAGGGACTTGTTCCACTCCACTGGTTCAAGGTGGGAACACTTCTGCCTGCATCTGAGGCTCTGCTTGGCAACTGGGTCAAGTGTTTGATATGTAATTTGTCAGAGAGAGCTTGCAATCGTAACAGCTGCTCCAGAACTGCGTTTTCTTGTCGTTCAGACAAAGAAATACACCTGCACATTTTAATAAAGTACTCCTAAGTTAGAAAATTTCAGAAATTCTAAAAATCCTGTAAAACATTTGCCCTACTGCAGACTTTTTCATGTGGAAGAACCAGCTGTTGTACCACATAGTAAAATAAAAAAATAAATAAACACAGGTGTTAGAGGCAGGGAAAAAAGCTCTCAGAGAAATTGGTGCATTTCTCACTTATTAAGACATTTCCTTGATTGTAAGCATAATTTATTCTGTTTCAGCTGCATGGTTTCTGCACATTTCCTTTGAAACTTCTGTAATTCTTTCTGGCAGAGATCCGAGGCAATACAGCTTGGTCTCATGTGGGAACAGTATTCTAGGAAAGCGAAAATATCCCAAAGCTCTAAAGAAAATAAAAATAATAAGCTGACATTGAAGGGCTTGAATGAAAAACCAGACTAGATCAGAGGTAAGTGAATCTCCTCACCCAGTGACTTGGGCAACACAGACAAGGAGGATGGTGTCAGCCCTGCCCACGCACCAGCAGGCCTGGAGAGACGGCCTTTCCCCTGCCTCTGGGACTCATCAAGCCCCTTTTCTGGTGGACTTGTGTTTCACGGCTGACTTGCTTTATAACTCAATTATAATAAGAGTGAGGCATGAACTCTTTCCTCAGTGGAATCCACCCAGGAGAGAGAAACTGTGACCACGGAGTCAATTATTTGGAGATTAACAAGGCAAAGCCCTGAAACGTGCTTTCTGCAGAGCAGGACCCACCAGTTGCTACAGGATCGTTCATTTCCCCAGGAGAGGACTCCAGCATGAACAAAGCACACAAGCTCCTCAGTTATTGACCAGCTCTGGCGGTGCAGCAAGGGCTAAACTCTGAACAAACACCGTGAGTACACCCACCACATCCCACGCAGAGTGGGGTGGGATCTCAACTCCCAGCAAGCTGACAGGTCCACGCAGCATAGTGCTGTGCCCTGCAGAGACGTCTGCCGAGGTCCCAAAGCAGTGTTGCCACACCAGCATAGCATCTGCCTGGCCTAGTTAAAGAAGTAGGGCTAATTAAGCCAGAGAGAGTGCCATATTGATTGGATGGTAGAGACACAGCCCTGATATCTAGATGAGCTAGCAGGGTAATATAGCACTTGGCTTGTGTGTTACCCAGATAAATCAGAGCCTTTATTCTCCGTAACTGTAACTTGGCGCTGCTTGCAAGCACTGCCTTCACACCGACTTTAACGCTGCATTGTGTTTTGTTTTTCTTTAATATTACCCAGAACTCAACAGTCATCTCCCTGTTTTGCGGGCATGGTTCCTGAAATAAGATTAACTTTGTCTCCAGGGTCACTTCTCAGCCAGCAAACCAAAAGCTGTGCAGGAGAATGAAAACAAGGCAAAGAGAGAAAAAACGTCAGGCTGTGCTGCAGACCTTCAATTTAAGATACGAAAACCTTTCAGAGCTCTTCATGAGGAAATACATAAACCCACAGATAAGGATTTTCATGTTCAAGCCCTCCATGTTCGTCTAACTGTGGGGTGCTGATGGTTTCCCAGTCAGGGCCTGCCCCTGAACACACAGATCATTTCATGGATGCACATAGCAATGGATCCTATCCCACAGCCTTTGCTGTGCAGACCCACCCTGCGGCGCAGCACCCTGACAGCAGCCCTGCCAGCTCTGCAGACCTCCTGAAGATGACAACACAGCTACAACAACCACGGGTAGATCTGTCCTCCTTGGTAGTTCTTTAGTGTGGCCTCCATTTGCCACTTCCATTCACATCACCGAGGACATTTCAAAAGGATAGACATATTTTTTTTTCCTAAATTATTTCAGAAGGGCAGTGAGAATGTTAATATTTATGGGTCTGACTATCAGGGAAATCATACTTCTTCATATCACTGCGTAACCATTTTGAAGAGCCTGTTTCAAGGAAAAGTGAATCCCAAGGTTCAAGCAGGGCTGAGAAAAAAGAGAATATTTTATTATCTATGATCTCTCTGATCAAACCAATACAAAAAGCATTCCTCTGTCTGCAGAGGAAACAATGAAGACTGTGGAGTAGGCAGAAAACCTAATGCTCATTCATAATACGTGTGCCTGTACTTCCAAACTCCCTCCTCCCTAAAAAATCAGCGCCGCCTTTCAGTCTGCAAGCATGTACACTTATCAGGCTGGGAACGTCTCTATTTTATTCCATTTCAGTCTGCAAAGAGATGCAAATGGTCTGATTAAGCAAAATTGCTTTATTCTGCTTCTGCTCCACGGCAAAGGGGATGGAGTTGTTTTACTTGGGAGCAGACAAGAGGGGGCACTCATGCATTTCTTACATGAGGGCTTCTGATTTACGCTATGCTAGCTGGCAGGAAATGTATCTGAGAGAGTCCTTGTTGGAAAATGTTGCAGGAAAAATAACGAATCAACAAAACACCACAAAGAAGCAGAAAATTTGTTAGAAAGGGGAGAAAGAAAAATGGAGGTGCGTGGGTAACGTTAGTAGACATCCTAGTGCCCCATGGTGGGAAGCCTGACTGCAGATCTGCTGGGGTGGGAGGAGGAGGTGGTGCAGAAGCAGAGGTGGAAACAGAGCTCCTATGGGGGTGAAGGAAAGGCTGGGTCTCAAGAGTAGTCCACGGCAGTGAGCTAAAGCTAGCCTCAGGCCTCTTGCAAGCTTTTAGATTTTCAAGAGTAATGACAAAGAGCAGGATAGGGGCTGAGAATAGCTATGAGTGACACAGCTTCAAGGGCAGTCCTCATTTTACTAATTAAACAGTTTGGGCTGCCTACACAGGGTCACTCAAGAAAGTTAAATAAATCAATCAGCTAAAGGTGTGAAGTCAATTTATATAAGTTATAGCATATTAAACCTCCGTGTGAATAGTTTCATTCAGGGTAAATAGCCTTAGATTACTACAGCTAAATTTTCTAGATTAGCAGAAACAAAATATGTTTTGATAGCAAAGTAAAACAAGATGGAGGGCAAATAAACATCCAGTTAGTAAATTAGTCCTGCATCTATGGTCTTTCTTTGTTTTTAGCAGCAGAAAATCCAAATCTACTCAGAAAAATAAAGTTTATCACGCATTATAAATACAATCTAACAACCTTAGCTGCAAAAGGCTGTAAGGAGCAGAAAATATGTTATGATGACCAAGTACAAACCTCACAGTGTTTGCTATGCCACTGCTAGCCCCTTTTGCTGCCTGTGTTTCTCTGTGGACACCCTAACCAGAACTGAACCATATTCCTGTTGCAAATGGCAAAGTCAATTAACTATGAATTAACTTTTTAACTAACACAATTTAACTAAATTACCAGATAGGGATATTATCAGAAACCTAACTAATGCTTTTATTAAAAACTAAATTCATTTGTTCAGTTGTATGAAATATCTGTCAATCAAAAACTCTGCCCTGCTCAGTAAGCTTCCCTTCTCTTTCCTTAGATTGCCAACAGACGTTCTTCAACTTTTTCTCTTTGCACCAGTAAAAAGAGCCTTACTTGTGTCTTTTTTGTCTTTTGCAGGCTTCCTCCATTAGTTTTATCATCATCCAAAGCTTTTTAAGAGGTTTACTCTGCTATATAAATGAAGAACTTCTAATGCTACAACTAAATAAGTGAAACAAAAATAAGGTGATTGGCTCAGGTCAGTATGTGCTTGTGGACACTAGTTTGGGAAGTAGACCTTCACAAGGAAACCTGAATTGTAAGAAACTTGATGAATCATCAGTTCCACACTAGAACTTTGTAGTAGTCACATTTTCTCCTTGGAAAGGGGAAAATATCAGGCTTGCTTTAGCAAATCTCTGACCTATTTTAACAAGATACGTTTGAAAATGTAACTCTATATGAAGTATTACTCAGTTTCCACGACTCTTAGTGGAAACTCCACAGGAATGTGCAAGTGGGAGGAGCAATCCAATTAGATCATGAAAGCATTGCAGTAACACTGAGATGTTTAGGGGATTCACTTAAAAAAAAGAGGTAAATTCCTGTTTGGGGAGAAAAGGCAGGCTGAAATTAGATTACTGAAAGTTACAAACCCTAAATATGGCCTAAAACGTTACAGAACCTCAAGCTCCATGATCCTATCCCCTAGTTTAGAGCCAATGTGTATTCTCTGTATGACACATTCACTGTGTAAGACTGATTAGATACTCTGTATAAAACTAAGATATTCCTAACTGCATGGATTGCCTAAAGAAACCATAAACGGTATACAAAACAAGAATCTTGTGATGGTTCTGCATAGCCTTTTCAGCAATCTAAGAAGAAAACTATTATCCCGTTAAATCACCCTTTTTCCCCAATAAGCTGGTAGAAGTGCTATGCAATATACATCATTTATACAGTAGAAGACAACAGAGTTGAGGCCTATAGGCTCCATCACACCATATAATTAATAATTAGGCTATTTCTCCAAGCTTTTTCTCTAACAGTTTTGCACTACCTTCATATTAATTGTTGTAAACTCCCATTGCCCCAAAAGCAGAGTAAACAATAGCAGAAATATTGTTTACTTTATTACAAGGAAACAACATTTGAGATTTATTGGTAAATGAATTCTTCAGGCATTTTAACAGGGAAATTGCTTCTGGATTCAGAGAAAATTTTCCCAATCCGGGAGCTAACTCAAACTAGCTTTCAAACTAAAGTCTGGGCAGAGTGCATTGTCTCATCTGTGAAAGATGCCAAGAACAATGCCACACCATACTAAGCAATCAGGAGACTCTTTCTGGCAAAAAGAAATTACATTTGCTAAAACATTTCTCAGGGGTGAAGTTAAGAAACCAGAATAGGACCAAACCAGAACTCTTAAGTCTGTCAGACTGAAATGTTTTTCCTTATCCTTGTAATTACCTGCATAAAATTAAAAAAACACAACTATATATTTTATTTATTTATTTATTTATTTAGGATGGTTAGTTAAAGCAAAGAGGCTTTAGAAACGCTCATAGCCTGCGGAGAGGACTCATCTAGGATGTTCCTGCTTCCAGGCAACCAGCTTTCTAAGATCTGGTCTTCAACATATGCCAAGATTTTCCTTTTACATTTTGACTTAGCTGCAGCCTTCCTGGTCTTCAAGGCACATTCCTCTGTTCTTCTAACCCCATAACACTGGAGCTATGTTCTCGGTGTCACAAACCCCCTGGTTTGCCCAATGCCTATCAGCATATGTTGTAAAAGCTACCAGAAGTGCAGATGCAGCACATCATTCACCAGCCTCCCTTTGGGAGCCAGTGACCAAATGCCGTCCTCCTCTCATCCCCCCGTGGCTCTCCTGTTTTTCCCTCTGCTTTGTCCCTTTTCCTGCCACTCAATCCCTTTGCTTCAAGAGTAAGAGAAGAAGGTTTGCAGAACATCATGAACTTCCCCAAGCTCGAGCCCTGGGAGATGGTAGCGCTGCAACCAGGAGTCCTCTGATTTGGTTTCAACTGTAGCCACAAACAGAACCACAGCAACTTTCAAGAAGAGAGAGATCAAAACTGTGCAGCAGGGAAGTAACACAAAATCATGTCTGAAATCCATTACAGGAGAGCTAAATGACTATTCAGAAGAGGAGACACCCTTTTCCTTAGGAACTGTTTCATGCTAAATCCCCGAAAATTCACAGACAGCTAACTGGGGAAGAATCATGGAAAGTCCTGCAAGGTACTGTGAGTGACCTGCTTTCAGGCAGAGCTTAGCGTTACTCAGCCTTTGCCAGCATCGAACTATGCAACAGTCTCCTCAGAGGTTAAATTTCCTCCCACACATTTTTCTACTATCCTACAAATTAGGCACATTTGAAGAAATTAAAAGATGGAAAGTAACAATTAGGCCCCTGAGAATAAGACAAATGCCTTCAACAGAGAGAGAAATTTATGCATATATTTGCCCATGAACAGCAGAAAGAAATTCTTAATACTGCACATACTGTTTTAAAAGCTATTGGGAAAGCACACCAAGAAGAGTGAGGGCAAAATGTTCAATCTTCTTAAGCAGCAGCTGAAACAGGCTCTAAATTAATCAGGATTCTTAGAAACTCTAATAAGAAGGGACTGATGAAAAACAGCTGCACCCAATCCCTATAAAAACCTTCAAAAAGAAGGGAATTAAGTGATAATGTTAGTGGAAGGGCATATCATCACAGGATGGTCTCCTGCTGCTACAAAATACCAGAGCAAAACTAAGTACTTTTCCAAGGGGAGATAATTATGTCAAGTTTCAGCCCTGTTTTTAGTTCCTGAACTTGATTTCCACTCTATGGTGTGGTGATACAGTTCTCCTTTGGGAAGACTTTAAATTGTATGCGGCACTGAGAGTAAGAGCATCCAGTACTCATCTTTTATTAAAATCGGTATTTAAAGCATCTCCTCTGCTACCACCATAGAGATTTGCATGAGAAGGATGTGTATCCAAAGTATGGCTTTGTTAGGGAGGGGAACAGAAGTGAAAAATAAAATATCTGCTCACTGTGAAATGTTGAAGGTCTTCAATACCCTAGTCTCAAAATTAACTTACAGCCCAGTATTGGAGAAGGAGAAAGTATCCCACAGAGAGGCAGGATATAAGTCGGTGTCTCTCAGGAAACCAGTTGTCTGCACAAAGAGTTGTTTGTGCAACAGCGAGAGATGTTACTAAGAGCTTTTAATAGTATTTCAGCAAAAAAATAATATAATAGCTTGATGAGATTAATGATGCAGCAAAGTGATGTTGTACAAAACCAGGAGTTTATGGGAAGAAGGAAAAAAGACTTTTTGCATGACTCTCCCAAAATTGTACACTGATTTGTTTCACAGAAAAGCGGTTGGCTCTCGGTAGCTCCCCTTGTTTTGTGTGATGCCACTTCTGAGCTCAGGACTGACGGACATGCAACCCGCAGCAGAGATACAGTCCCCATGTGCACTGTTCCTAGCCTCCATGGGCTTACAGCAGATCTTCCCCAAAACTTTGCAGGATTTGAGCAGTTCCAACAGCTTGCAACTGCAAAATCTTCCTTACTGAAGGGATGGCTGTAGCACAGATTTAAGCACCCAAATGCTGAGGTCTGTGTTTTGCCTCCAAAAGGACTTTTGGTGACTGTATGAAAATGCTTTTGTGGGGAAATTTTTATCTCCCTTTTTTGCCCAGGAACAAATTTCTTAATTTTTGTCGTCTTCAGTTTCTGTGATTTTAAGCTTTTCTTAATGCTCAGAGTTACGCTGGAAACTCCATTAATGATGATCTTGGGACTCTCATGTGGAAACGTGCTATAGCATCAGAGCTGCTGCTTCTCCTCTAACCCAAGTCATCAGCATAGGAAATGACTCCTGTGTAGGAGACATTACATATAAACTATAGCATCTAGCGTTCCTACAGCAGCTCAGCTGTTTCTCTCAGAGAGGCAAACAGAGGTACAAGCACTACCAAGGGGCCATGAAGTAGGTACTGGCCCCCACAGGGAGCTGTTAAAACCACCCCAGCATAAGGTCACGGCTCCCTTTGCTCCCTGCCTTGTGCAACCCCCAAGCCTGTCAATTCCCAATATCGCTAAATGTCGAACCCTGAAAAATATGTTTGATGATGCAAATGTATTTAGTGATGACGAGCCATTCTGAGGACCCTGTAAGGGTCATAAACAGGTTTGTTTTAATCGAGGTGGGGTAGGGTTTGTAGTCTGATAGAAAGATGGAAACAGCCCCAATTAACAACTCCTCTCATCTCCTGCTCTGACAGCCCCTTTCTCAAAGCACCAATATTACCCACTTAGAAAATGGATCAATGCCAACGTTTAAAGCACTTCTTCTTCTTTCAGCACACCAGATGGTACTAAAAATTCAAAATATTTCCTACAACAGCTGTATCTTTGACGACAAAATTAATACGAGCCGAAATACCACTGTTGCGTGTAGGCCATAATGACCAGACTCCTCAGTTTCATGTCTAATGTAACAAGGCATTTTACAGTTAAAAAATAGTTCTGATCAACTCAGTATTGCATCAGTCATGTGACTCGGTCTGAGTTTTCAAAACCAGATGCAAAATTTAGTGCCTTTATAGTTTAACAGCTGGTCTGATAAGAATGTAAAATACACCTTTCCCTAGAGCTATAATAAATGTGTTAACACTTTCTTACAACCAATCCTTTCCTACAACTCATCATTTTCTTGCCCCAAGCTCCGTCTTTATGTATTTGATGACATAAATCTTTTAAGCAGGTTTTGACCAGAAGCCACTTCCCTTATTTTCTGATATCTAGACAATAATATGTTTTTTTCTTTTGTGGAGGAGGAAGGAGGAGGAATACTTTCCATTCAGACAAAACCAAAAATCCAAGTAAAATAATCATGTTTGCAATTTGCATCTCCTTAACACAAATGCATACTTTAGGGGGTTTTAATGATCTATTTGTTAGATCATTAGCTAGATCATTAGATATAAGGCGTGCAGCTCTCAGAGTTTTAGTACTTTAAATAGTGTGGTAGCTTTGGCATGCCCTGAACAGTGAGGAATAAGGGCATGAAACATGAAAAGAAAACTCAAGCCAAATAATTTGCCCATCGAAAGGGTGTAATATTCAAGCAATGTAATGAACAGTATTCTGTTATCTGTATATGTTTCTACACGTACATGAGCATTCTTTATGCTAGCATGTGAACATTGGCTAAAAAGTTCAATTACTTAGCAGTGTTGTGAAGCAAGAAATGGCTTTTAGCTCTTGTGGAAAGGGAGAATGGTCTGGTGGTCATTGACCCTGGACTCAGCCTAGGACGTGAAATTGTCCCTCCCCTGTCACAGACTGGTGAGACACTGAGCTGCCTTTACAGGGAGCTTTACATCCCAAAATTGTCTAAGGCCTGAGGCACATGGGGTATCTGTCATGGGAACAGACACTAAAACATCAACCCCGCAGCTCTGGCCATCCTTTTGCCAGTCAGCCCTTGCCTGTGGTAGGTGAACATCACCTTCCCCACCTTTGTGTGTTTGTCTTTGCTCTCTGCCAAGCACCGTTCTCTGCTTTCCCACTGGCACCTTCCTTCCCTGCACAAATTACTCTTCTCATCTTCCCGAAGTGCAGTTCCCACCCTCATCTGTGGGAATCCCTTTCCTGCGGGACTCTATTCCTCATTTAGCAAGCGTGTGCTCTCACAAGGCATCTGGCATTGAAATGATGCAGTCGGCCTGGTGCTGTCATGCTGGACGTGGAGGTGATGAGCGAATGGTTGTTATTAGCAGATATAGCGCTAGAGCTATTTTTAACCCTCTTCCTTTTTCACAGCTGCAGTGCTGTCATGTTAGTTCAGCATACTTGGAAATTAACATTCAAGAAGCAAAGAATGAAAGGGTGTAGATTTTTAAAGTATTCGTATAATCTGTTAATATATTAAAAAAAGAGACAAAAATTATTTTGGAATGTACTTCATTTAAAAATCTGCAGTCCCTGCTCTCAGCTGCACTAAAGACACAACACAGGCTGGAAGTGGAATGAAGGACTATAAATTAGATGGAGGTGGAGAAACAAGACAGCTCACATCACTCAGGGCTCCCTGCAGGTACCTCCTGAAGTCTACACACTGCCCTGTGACCTTGCAGGAACAAGACCCTGATAGCAAGGTGAGCAATGGCTGTGCTCAGTGACTTATAAAGGGCATTTCATTGAAACCACATGAAGGTAGAATTGAAGCTAGTTTTGAGTCTGTTTTCCTTAATATGAGTGCTCCCATTTACAATTTTTAAGTAATTAATTAATTCTTACATTAAATGTGACTAGTTTTAAATGAAAATGTTAGTGTTGCCCTCTAAAACAAATATACTGCCCAAAACGATGATCAGAGAGGTGTCAAGCAAGTGTGTATGACATTAGTGGACATGAAGTATTTTACTCTGCATAAATCTCTAGATTATTTTATCTAGGAATCTAAATTATTTATCTAGGAATCTAAATTGATCTAGAGTATTATAAATACCACCAGAGTGATGGCTTTCTGCCTCTCCTCAAATACAGTGCATCCCCACAGCCAGCTCAAGTTCAAGATGAAAAACATGGGTGACTTCTCTGCCCTGGTGATCACCTGAGCAGGATCAGGAGGAGAACAGGCTCCTCTGTTTTATGCTGGAGACTGAGCTGACCTTGGAGGCTTAGCGTCATCCTTGTTTTCCTTCCCTTTCCTTCTCCTCCAGAGCTGCACAGCCCATTGACTGGCAGCCAGGCAAGGGCTGACCCACTGTGAATGCAAAGACCCCTTTTAATTCAGGTGAAGTAATTTTAAAGCTAAATTTGGGGAAAAAAATCCTCTAAAGGATCCATTGAAACTCTCTTAATTTTTGAGGGGAGTAAATAAACAAATGATCTCTAAGCAGAGTTTTCTAAGCACTGTTGTGTTATTTTGCATTTGACCAAGATTGCTTAAAGTTGTTTATTTCAACTTCCATTTGCAAGAGCCCCACTCACTCTCACTGAAATCCCTGTTAATGACACACATCCGTATCTCACCGGAAGCTAAAGGAATGGTCACACTGTTGGTTAAAACCCAGCTTCGCTGCTGATTCAGAGTCAAGTAAACCCCTAAACTCCTGAACCCCGAATCTGCTGCCTGCTCCCATGATATCTGCTAAGCAAAAAGGAGCTGAGCATCAGTGGAGGGTCAGCCTGTCTGGGAGAGCCTCCTGAGTGCAGTATGGAAAGCTGGGCTAAACTTCAGCAAACTATAGCTAAGGGGCAGAAATTTCATCTGAAAACACTTTTCGGTTATATCTATTTCATTCCAGTGAAAAGCCAAAGAGGTTAAAACAGAAAGTGCCAGTGCTTTAAGCTAATCCATTTGTTTTTTGCACAAGAATGAAGATTAGCTGAAAGAGGTTAAAAGAAACATTTATAATTTTAATTTTAGAAATTATTTTTTGCCATCCATCTTGGTAAGACCCCATTCCCAACTGTGTACTCAATTGGACAAAACCAGAGTAGACCATGTGATGTGTTGGGCCAAGGCTCTG
The DNA here is from genome assembly GCF_000695765.1 of Mesitornis unicolor. Taxonomy (NCBI): domain Eukaryota; kingdom Metazoa; phylum Chordata; class Aves; order Mesitornithiformes; family Mesitornithidae; genus Mesitornis; species Mesitornis unicolor. The sequence goes on along the minus strand of NW_010170651.1, from coordinate 52,148 downwards.
GACTCACTATTTGGTCACATTCTTGGAAGCCAAAGCCTTCATCAAAATGACTTCCTTCTTCAGTGCCAGCTCTGCCAGCTGAAATGTAATGCTGTGCATTTGAGTGATTCCTAGAAGACCATCTGCGCTTCCCAGCGTCTGTCCCTGTAAGTCCCTTTCCCAGCCACAGCACATACCTAATCACTATAGCTAACTGATTATGCTGGGAGCGTGTGTGATTCCCAACCTGTCAGATTTTTGTGGTTTGAGATGTTGACGTACAGCTCCAAGCTGAACACTTTCAGCTGTAGGATAAAGCGCATAAAGGAAAATAGGGTGAGTTTAGTACACCTGTTCTCCATCCATCCACCAAGGACAAGGCCTTTGAAGACTTGAGACAAATTCACTGTGGACTCCCAGAGGTAACAGGCAATGAATGAAGTCACCTCACAATAGTTTATTTGCTGCTAAGATACTGCAAGGTTGAAGGAAAGCTGACACCAGGAAAGGTTTCATAGGCATCCCGGGAAAGAGCTCAGGAAGCAGTGAACACTGCTCATACACTTTTCATACGTTACCAGCTAAGCTCTGCACAGTTAATAGCTTGGGCTTCATCAAAAAGATTTATAGTGCTTGATAACAGAATGATGTTGCAAAAAGACTGTGCTGCTATTCTTGGGGTGGCATGCAATGACAACGCTGGTATAAATGATCTAGTAGCTCCCTTACTGCAGTAAGTGGTCACAATCTTTCTGAGCAATCTGTAAGAGAATTGGGCTGCAGATCAGGGCACACTGCATCTGATGAGCAGCATGGAGACCTCAAACCCTGTCTTCCTCTCCTGTGAGGTGATGGAGGCCCCAGCTTCACCCAGTCATTTATTTTTCTGATTTGTCAGAGGAGCTCACAGTCTCCATCATTCTGCTGTCCTTGGTCTCTTAAGGTCCAGCCTTCAGTATATCTGGGGCTTTCTTTTACACTCCTCAGGTGCTTTTGCATTCCTCTAAGTCTAAAATCCATTTTGTCAAAACCAGAGAGCAACTAGATGTACTTTAGATGTCTTCAGACAACCACAGGAGCTACGGAGGAGTAAACTGCAGACAGCACTGTGTCTGTCCATGTTTTTACGACTTGCTGCTGGCTGTTTGTTGCTCATTTTTGTGTTAGTCCTGAACATATTCTTGTTTTTATTTTTCACTCTGTCATGCTTTGTAACAGTTTTCCAGCACTCACTGTCTTCAAAGCGAAGATTCATTCTCAGCAGTGGCAGAACACAAAATTTCTTTCTCTGTATAACCATAACAATGTCAAAAAAGCTGTTTGTAGAAAACAACATGCTAGCTGGGTCAGACATGAGCTATGTCTGTGGCCAGTTAGGAACTATTCAGGGGTGAAATGTCATTTCAAAAGTACTGAAGTGAGGTAGTTGCAATGCTGTGGCCATTTGTAGAGGGTGAAAGCCAAGAATATTTTCCTGGCAACTGTCTGAAAAAATCATCAGCATCACTGGCCACGTACCAGTGTCCTCCTCAGATGGGAAATCTGTCTGGGAAAGGAGCTTTTGAGACACAGCACATCTTAGAGCAGCAGTTTACCTCAGACAGTGTCTCGCTTTCCCCCAGAGCAGGTTAAGTCATGGTGACAGAGGTTCATGCTCTCTAGCACATTTGCTCCCTATTCTTCTGCTTGTTTCTTGTGCTAATGCATTGCAGTCCTCTCTTGTTTTAATCACATGTTTATCCTGGGATGTTTTCTATGGCAGTTCCTGAAAACTCCCTGAGCCTTGTGCCTCAGTAGTGGCAGTACTGTCTTTGAAGTCACCTTTAGTTCCCTGCAGTGACCTTGAGGTGTCCTTAGCCTTGCTAAGGTGATTGCACAAGTGACGGATATTTGCAGGTCAGTCTGTGTGAGGATTTGGGAGGCACAATCTATTCTTACCTCTGTCACTTTGCTTAGTGGGTCACCTTGAAGGAGTTTGTTCCCTATTCTTTGCTTCAGTCTCCTCATATGAAGGAAGAGATTTAATATTTCTTAATGAAAAGCAATTAGCTAGGCCATAATACAATTTCCCTTCTTAGCTATCTGTCAGACTACTGTCTGCTGAGAGAGTGCTTGATCTGTGTGTTCTCATGCTTGCAGATACACTGAGGCACTATTTTTTTTCCTAGTGTCACTTTTATTCTTCTTGGGCACAGTCTTTGTGTCTCTTGCTCCCATACAAATGGGCCATAATGCTCTATCCATTCTAAGTCCCATGACAGCACCCTTTTTAGACAAACACACTGCTTCTCAGAAAATTTAGCATTAGAGTTTTACTTTATTCTTTAGCTTCTCATAGATGATTGATATTTGAAGCAATATGATATTTGAAGCAATTTGAAGTGATGGTACTCAGGCTCTGCAAAGGACTGTCACAATTCTACTTGACTGTAGACTGCACAGGAGAGACAGATCTCAACAGAGAGATTCTGGTATTCTGCACATTTCTGGAGCACCCTTTGAAAGAGCCTCCAAACATCTGCCAGGACAACGCACATGATGCGTCCACACCCTGGAGCATGAGTTGTGCTGGTGGTGAGTGCACATCCAGAGTAACCATACATGGCCTATTTAAGAAGTCCGGTGTGCCTGGGATACCCCGACATCATGTTTCATGTGCTGCATAGTCAATCTGCCATGTGCAATGGCCATGTGTCTGGGAACTATGGAAATCTGGTAACTCCATTAACATTATTTCTCTTTCTCCTCTCTTGCATGGCCAGACATGTTTAATAGGCCAAAAAGCTCTTTCTCACTCCTGGCAAAGTTGCTGGGTAGAGAAGAAAAATGGACACATCTGGGAGAATCCAGAGATGGTTGTTTGAAAACCAACAGTAAGACCAGTAACCCCTTCTCCCTAACCTTCACATTATTTTTTCCCTGAAGCACATAGACACCTTCCTCCTGCCCTCTCCCTGGAGTCTCCTCCTCTCCAGCTCATTTTCTGTTTCTTTTTCTGATGGTGCAGAGGAGAAAAGCCGTCTCTGTGAAGGCATGCGCCTTTGTTCCTCCTTTTTGCCCAAAGCCTTCTTGCTCTTCAAACCACTGCTCTATCACCTCTGCCCCTTTGTTCTCCTACTTAGGGATTTTCCACTCCTCACCTTCCTGCTGATAAAGCTAATCAAACTAATTTTCTCACTCAGTCACCTCCCTTATCACAGTTACTGTTTGGCTGGAGCCGAATGGATATGGTTCATGGGCTTTGCTCTTTGTTCTGCAGCTTTTTCTGGCCAGGGAGAGGGATGTGTCTAAGGGTCTATGTCAGGTCCTGGTTGATTCACAATACCTCAAGACAAATAACAAATGCATTTTGAACTATTTTGTGAAATTACTGGAATTCATACATTCAAATAATTCCATCATCAGGAAAAAATCCTGGAACTTTTTGTTTTGCTTTGCAACTATCTTTTTCTAGTGTTTAGCTGCCCATGTCCATTTCACCGGTTATCCCACTGAGGCAAAAACATAAACCAAGTTTTGTTCTACTACACTAGAAACAAATTTTAAAAGCCTGCTGGATTTGGAAAACAGGTGCCAAGAATCAAAGGGCAGATCCTGCTCTGACCTCACATACCTCATCCTTATGCCAGCCCCTGGCCACTCATCTGTGCATCCCAAGCACCAGGGCTGGACCTTGCTGAAGCCTTTCATGAGCTGATTTAACTCACTGAAACTGCAGAAAAGTGATCCCAGAAGGAGGAAAGGGAGGTAAAGAGTTGTCTGAGGTTTCAGAGAGGTCATTTAGCTCAGCAGGATGTCTGGCGGGTACCATGGCTGGGGAAGGGAGTGGGGAAGAGTGTGGTGGTGGGCACAGGACAGAGGGTAGCGAAGTTTGCCATCCCTCTGTGCAGCAAGCCCAGGGGCATGTGCACCCACACTCCCAAACAGCCTTTTCCCTCTAACATCAAGCTGCTGTATCGGAGCAAAGCCCTGTGAACCCATCCTTTCCTTGGGAATTTGTCTGAGTACAAATGCCACACTGGGGATTTCCTGTAGCACAAAGGCTTGATAATGAGTTTAATTAGGATATCAATTTATGATCTTTTGCTAGTGAAAAGCTGCTTGATACAATGTTAGCTTTTGATATGCAAAAATGCTTTTGAAACTCTACCTCACCCTGGGTGGCCCAGAAAGTGTTATCATTTCACTGTCAATAGATAATTCATTCATAATACACACATGTATCCCTGCTTGACAAATGCCGATGGAAAAGGTTGAATAGTCTCTGAGGCTATGGATTCATATGAAGTTTTCTCTGACGACAGTGCCAGAATGCTGTGTTTTTCAGACTCCTCCTAACCCAAAACCATCAGATCACTTCACTGACTTCCTTGTGGACCCACAAACATTTCATTCAGCCTAGTGAGGGTGCATGAAGACAGGGACAGGGACAGAGATAGGGACAGGGAGGGAAGACTCTCCTCACACTAGCACTTGTATTGGGAAAAACATAACATGAAACTGAAGCTTGAGTTTAAATACACGAGTCTGAATGACTGAACTTTCTATGACATAAAACCACAGAAATACTTAGTAAACAGCCATTATGGTGGTAGAAGGATAAAACTTATCTGCAGTTTTACATTGGTGCTAAGTACGATTGCTAGCAAGATGAACTGGAAGAGTCTCAATTCTGAGTTATGGAAGATACCAGCACAGCACAAAAAGGGAAGACTGCCTGCACCGAGGCACAATGTGGTATTGTCAGCATCCTTCTATGTTTCAAAGGCCCCAGTATTTCCATAAATAGTATTTTACTAGTATGATAATGAGGATGGCAGAATTTCAGAGGGATTTCCACTGATCTCATATCATTTTAAATAATGCTCATACTGTCTCTTTACCATTTGTTTCAGTATTTTCAGCTATTCTGATTTAATATAACCTGATTTTCTGCAGAGCCAAAAAAATTTCCCACTCTCATTTCTTTTGGACTGTTTTGCTCATGGGGCACATTTGTTTCTATTTCAATTATGACCCTGATAAAATGCAAACATTTTCTAGGTTTTAAAAATCTGCTTTGGACAGCACAGCATTCTTAAATTAATGTTAGCCAGCTATGCACTTTTCATGTTATTACACTGACAATCTAGACTACTGAGCCTGATTTTATCTCCCCTAAATTACTTGGGAAAAGTGTGGTTAGTGACTCCTCCAGTCATTTGCCATTTTGCAAGGTGATCAGTTCACCTCCTTGTTCAAAGAGCAGTTATACCTCCATCTTTAACAAATGCATTTTCATTTCAGACTGGTTTGCTGGGCAGCTTGCAAAGAGCCCAAAGTCAGCAATGTTGGTCCACTTGCATGGTTAACCTTAACCTTCTAGATCAGCATCAGAAGAGACTCAACACTCACAACACTGTGTGGTTGTGGGTTCAGGGCCAGTACCCACGTTAAATGCTCAGTACCACACACTGATGTCCACATTGGGAAGAGAGAGGCATGGCTCAGGACTGTTGCTGTACTGGGTAGGGGGAAGAGGAAGTCTTGAGGAGACAGCTTCCCACTATTGATCCTACTGTACCACCTATGGCATCTTACCCGCCCTTGATAGAGAAGCTTCTCTTAGGTCAGTGGTAGACCTCTTGCATTTCTACTAAGCCCTGCTTAGTGAGTGCCTCCTGACCCCATCCTTTTCTCAGCTTTATCTGATCTAAAAAGCTTCTGCAGCCTCAGACCTTTGCTTCCTGACTCTCTGCTCACAGCATTTGCAAACACTCAGGTCAGGATGAGAGTGTGGAAACTGATACTTTTCTAGTGGTGGATATGTCTCGCTGCCAGAGTAAGATGTTGTTTCTAAACTGTTCATCACAGCTAACGACATTATGAACTCCCTCAGAACTAAGGACCTTCCAGGTGGCAGGTAGAGACGTATACCATGCAAAGAAGGAGAGGAGAGGTGGAAGAAAAAGAAAAAAAAGGTTTGTTCTGCACTCATGCAAAACAGGCATTTTAGACAGCTGGAGTCATTTTTGCATGTCAGTCTGGATAGTGGCCAGTTTAGACATGAAGCTGGTGCCAGTGAAGAGATGAATGAATTGCAGTAGCTTTCTTCATCCTCCCTGTGTGGCTACTTGTGGGGAGATGCAAGTAGGCCTTCCTCTTGATGGTGTGAGAGAGAAACTGGTCTAAATCAAAAGGCTCCCTTTCTACACACTCATCTTCAGCTGTGAACCTCCAATGTGAAAGATGCAACAAAGCAGAACCCAAAGAAGACCTAAGAAAAGGAAAAGTAGCACTTCAAAAGCAATCCAAAGGGGGAGTTACTTCAAAAGGGAACCCTGGAGTAAGAAGCACTTCAAAGGGGAAAGCTTCCCTAGGGAGCTTGTTGCGAATTATCTTAAAGTAGGTCCTACCATCAAGCAGATATAATTAGTTTTATTCCTATTGCTAGTGTCATGAAATCTTATTTATTCAAAAACACCCTGAACATTTCATATGGTGGAGGAGCACTTGCTGAAGGATACAGAGGACCTTAGTGTAGTTGGCATCCTACAACTGTGGGCAACAGGCTGCAAGAAGTATCTGCTCACCAAAGCTTGCCAAAGCTCAGAGAGGTCTCTTAAAGTAGGTCTGTCCAATATTATACAATTAGTATTCATTTACTTTCTGTCTACTCACAGTTGCCTTGAACACTGTAAATGAAGTTTCTTGCTGCAGCAAAAGCTGGTGTAATTTTCCAGCCTCTTGTGTATTTTCAGACACTTTGTGTAGTCTGGTTTGGGCACTCTCAAACTACATGTACATTTTTCTTCATCTGCTTCATTGACTCTAGGAATAAACCAATCCAGACTCCATGAGCTGCATGTACTGCCAATTAATATTACTATTATCATAGTCAGTGTAATTAAAATAATGACAACATGATCTGATCCTCCCATTTTGTCTCTTTAGTTCTTTCTTATAATTGTCTTCTTTCTCATCACTTTGCTCTCATCATCTTCCATATATGCTTTTCCATGTGCTTGTTCTCATGACGGGGAAACAGCTCTCCCCAGATCTCATGGCTGTGGCTGCATCCTCTCTTGGCCAGCATCCACATTACCTGCCTGGCCCTGTCACTAACACTAATGTTAATTTTAAAATGTCTGTTTTCTTTTAGAAGTTCAAACTCTATACTCTCTGAAGAAACTAACAGGGTGAAGAAGGTTGTTAGCAATGTAGGTCAAGCATGAACAACTTCCAGAAAGAACTGAGGTCTACCAGGATTGTTAAGTTTCAAAGCACCCACAGCCTGACTCCAGGAAACCCCTCTTGGTTCTCAGTGCTCTGTTTCCTTGGTACCCTCCCTAACCCCAGAGAGTTAATTTCTCATTCTCTTGAGAATGAGTTAGCACCTTTGGATTAATTAAAATTAATGTATTTTGAAACCACGCCCATGTCTGTTCAGTAACTGCTAAGGTACATTATTCCATTGTACTTAAAGGGATACATGAAAAAAGAGTGAATATGTATTGTAGTGGTGTTAGATAAAGCATGTATCACTGGAAGGCTCTCACCCAGACACCTAGCAAGCTGACTCATCAGACTGTGTCTCTTATTCACCGTGCATCTTTTCCAATAGTTCAACTTCAGAAAGCTTGTTTGAATCTCCCTGGACAGCATCTGCATTGCTACTCTGATTCAGGCAAAGGTGGTTCCTTCTTCCCTACCTTGTGTTTCCTGCACTACAAGGTCAGTCAAGGATGTACATGTGTTGGAAAAGGAGAAAGAGATTAAATAAGAGAGTATTGTTTTTAGATTCTTTACCAAAAAGCAATGTTTAATGCCCCAGCTTGAAGTTTTAGTAGCATTTTTCTCCTTCCAGCAGACACACTCTTTCTTACACTTTATTTTCAGTGTCTATTTTCCATACTTCATGTTGAACAACCTTATTTCAGCAAATCATCCCCTGGATTAGTAGGGAGATTAATTTTGTCTTTGAAGACAATGAAAACTTCAAAGCAATTTTGATGTGTGAAAAAAAGATATCCTTCCCTAGATCTCTCAAGTGCACCAATTTTCTGTATTTCAGCAGCTGGCACTGCTAGATATAAGGAGAAACAGCTACCGTGAGTGCAGGGATCACTCAAGTGTGTGCGATGGGTATGGGACATGTCAATCCTGCTGTCCTCTGACCTGCCAGTGTTGGCAAGTCAGATTCCCTCAAATAAAAAAAGTTACTCAGCCTTTTCAGAGGGTGTTAAAGTGTGTTCTGCAAACTATGAACATCTTTGTTTAAGATTTTTAATATTAACACCGTTGTGGTTGAGACTTGTTTTGAAATTTGTCCCTTAGCAACATCAGAGTTATTTACAGTAAATCACATCTGAATTGAGATGAGAGAACTTCACCTGTCTTCAGAAAGTAAAATACACACGACTTGTGTTCTCAAGGCAACCCATTACAGAAAAACACCTTGGTGATACCAGCTTATGGAACATACGTATGTGCTGTTGGTGTTTGTAAGGTAATCAAACAGAACACGGTTTCTGATATCTGAGCTGCTTCTGTGGTATTTGCAAAAATAAAAATACCCAATAAAACTAAACTTGGAATTTATAACAATTGATTTAAGTGAAAAACAGGACACAAACCATACTCTTTCAAGTGGCTGAACTTGCTGAAAACTAGTGGGATATTTTTCCAGTATGTGCTGCTAGAAGATAAGCTTAAGGTCAGTTGTCTCATCTAGGGTGCCGTGTCTGCGCCTACAGCAGAGGGAAGCGGACCCAAAACTGACCAACTAGGTATTCCATCCCACATATGTCATACTCGGTATAAAGCCGAGGGATCACGAGGGTCTCGACCCCTTCTTCCATCTTGGAGCCCTTCCATCTCGGACCCTTCTGTCCGTCTCGATCCTGCAGTGGCCGAGGCCTGAGCAGAACCCTGTTAGTTCATCTGCCTCTGATCCTGATTTGTGTGTCCTGCATCCTGCTCCCACCTGCTGCTGAGTTCAGTCTGGAACTTTTTTCCAGTGTTTGGCTCCGCAGAGCCTCTGGTGACGTATACGTCATTGGTGGGATGGTGGGGAGAGGATTTTATATTGGTTTTGTATATATATTTATACATATTTGTATATATTTCATTATTTTCCTATTTATATTATTATCCTGTAGTATTAGTATTATTGTTTTATTAAACCTGTTAGTTTTATTTTCCAACCCATAAAGTCTCTCTACCTTCTTCTCTTTTCTCTTCCCTTCTGGGAAGGGGAGAGAGGTTAGTAGAGAGCATCTGTCCAAGATTTAGTGACTGGCCCGACCCTAAACCACGACACTCAGCCTTCCCCACTGTCCTTGTTTGTCACCTCCTGACTGCTGGGCTGTAGCTGTGCAGGTTGTCGTCCCTCTTTCAATTTGCATGGATTAATTATACATTCATTATAATTATCTTGGGTCAGAGCCCACAGGAATCTGTAGCTGGGAGGACAGCTCTTATCAGAGATGTGGGAGACCTGGATACTAATGATGCTTCCAATTAGTACTTATGACTTTATTACAAAGTAATAAATCTTTTTGTTTCCTATTCTTCAGGTGAATGCTCTAATCCTTCAAATCCAGGGTATTATGCAGCAGGGGAAAAGACCAGTCCTCTATCCTAGGAAACAAGTTTGGGGGTGCTCAGTTGCCCAGTACAGTACAAGGGGAAAGGGCATGATGTATCTCAAACATGCATCAGATTGAGGTGGTCACCCAGACTCCTTCTCCATGCTGTCACACCTCCAGGCAATTTCTCTGTGGGCAGTGGCAGGAAATTCAGACTCTCTGGGCTTTGCCAGTAAAAGTCAGATGTGTACATGCTTTAATGGCACCAAAGAAGAGGTTAGCAGCCAAGAGGGCCCTTGGGGAAATCCCATTTCTAGATTTAAAAGCATCTAAATAACCAGCAGTGAGGTGTTACCAGCTGGATGGCTTCTCACCATCAGGCAGTCTCTCCTTTCTTGAGATTTCCCTCAGCACAGGTCAGTTTCCTAGGATGAAGAGACAAAACCACCCTCCAAGAAATAACAGCCTTTCTTTCCAAAATATAATTTTCTAATCCTTAGAAATGAAAGCAGCAAATGTTTCTTATTTGCCATACAAGTCAAAGACTGCCATCTTTATTTTTGTGCCTCTCCTCAGCATTCAGCTGTCATTGTAGTTAATTATCTTGTCAGAGGCATCTGCAGTTTGGGGACTATTGCTTAAATATTTTCAGCTATTTGCATCCCATGGTAGCACATTTTGGTGAGTGGTAGGAAACAGAAATAGGATGGAGTAGCAGAAGGACCCAAAGATGGTGAGGTTTAGCAATAAACTCAAATAAGGTCATGATTTAACAAGTTTAATTCTGACAAATCAGAGACTATAATGACTGCAAGAGCACAAGGATGGATCTACACCTTTAGATAACAACTTTACTTACTTGTGATGTACGAAAAATGTCCAGAATCTTAATGCAATTTTTAAGTTTACTCATTATATACAGTTTGTAGTACTTGCATGATATATACCATGGCAATGATGTATTTTTGGTCTGAGAGTTTTGTCAATCCCAGTTTTTATACAAGTGTTGAGAAGGGAACAGGCAAGGTGTGCATCTGCTGCCCAGGGCTAAAGCACAGGGAAATGCTTTCTGCAGCTACCATCTACCGTTCTCATGATGGGGCTTCCTGAAAAAGGGTTGGAAAGAGATGGTCTTAGCCATGGAGAGGGCATCAGGAATGCTAGCTTAGCAAGACCAGCATATGCTGTATCTTTTCCAGGACTGACAGGGAAGACCTAGCAGTTATAGCATCTCTGTGATTTAGTGGTGTTCTAGGGTTAAGAGGACCCCTATACACACTATGCCTCCTGGGCCTCCCATCTGGGTGAGAGAGTACCCATTATGCTGGAGCAGGCCCATAAAACACAGGCTGACACAGAGATTAATGGTGATTACCAAGTCTGGACCCTGCTGCATCTCCAAATATACAGCTTTCATGTAGCATGACATTGTCTCAAACATCTGCCAGAGGGGAGCACGTAGTAAATTTCTCACACACAGAAGGGGATAAGTGTTAGATTATGTTCGACAAATAAACAAACCAAAGAAAACCTGTTCCACCTCAGAGAGCAGCAATCGCCTGGATTATCCCTGTCAGCACTTGAGTAGATTTACTACTTTTTATCAACAGCTAGTTAAAAAAGCTGACAAGACAGTAAGAAAACGGGGAGGAAAATCCTCCAGACCACAGTTTGCTGTTGATGCCCACCAGCCAACCTGTCTTCCTTGGAAATCATGCTATGGGTGTCAATAGGGATGGGCCATGCTACTTAATGCAGCTGTAACTGTGACAGGTGTGAAAGTCAGCTCCTTGCCAAAGATTTTAAAGAGAGGTTAGTAGTGTATCTGGAAATATGTAGCTAATTGTGTGTCACGGCTGAGGAGTCTTAAATAAATTCATTAGCTAAATATTGAAAAAAGGCTGTTTGATGCACTGAAGGAGTGAGGTCATCTTTATGAAAACAGCAGACAGGTTGCAAAAATCATTCCCTTCTGTTCTAAGACATACAAAACGTAAGCAAGTCCAGAGTCTATCTGAGATAACTGAATGTTGTAATGGAGGCAACATCATTACATTACTGCTTGGAGGTCTATGACCTACTTTTAATTTGAATATGCAGAAATGTGGAGGTCACATTTGGAGTCCTCAGTTATTAAGAATGTAAGTTTGTTATTTATCTGTATGTCAGATTTGCATAATGCTCTTGCATTTCAGTTAATGGCATTAACACAGTGCTATCAAAGAGCTGCATAGAGTAAGAGATAGCCAAATGATGGCATTTGGCTTTGAAACAGATTTTCTACAGTTTCATTCATTTATAAGAGAAAGAACAATCCAAATAAACAAGTGAATTTGTAAAACTTCAGTTATACGTAAAGAAAACACCTGTGTATTGCATAGTTTCTTCCCTAGTCATATGAGTGGAAGGAATAGAATAGTTCAATTTTCCACTCTGTGAAATTTAATGTACAAAATATCTAAGCTATTATGTCTTTATTAGCATAAATTCTAACTTTTATGACACAGATGAAGAGGAACCTAAATGTAGATGTGGTTTTAAAATGAAATGAAAGAAATTTTATACCTACAAAGAATTAAATGCTTATCTGTGTTATCTCCAGCTAAAGTAGAGTCTTCAGTGTTTCCTTCCTATTCCCACTTACATCAGATCTTATGGGTAAAATACACAAATAAGTGAGATCTCAGTGTTAGTGACAACGCACAGATGGTTTAAAATTCTATGCTAAATTCACAGTCTGGATTTTTTTATGAAAGTTATTTATTGCAAAGCGTCCCTAGATTTACACTGAGGTGTAATGTTCTGCCAGCAATTGCTTTAACAGCTCTCCAACAAAAAAACCCAGGGACTCACTTTGTCTCCGGTTTGTATTTTATTAACTCTGTAAAGCTATGTCACTCCTGTCCATCACTTATGTTTAAGACTAATTTCACAGCCTGCAACAATTACTTCATACATAATGGATACCTTTTGTCTGAAAAAATAAAGGAAAAATCCAGCAACCAAGAAATTGCATTTTTCTTCGCACATGATTGTTCTCCCCATAGAATTTTAAAGAAGTGTTTTTGCAAAAGACATATTGTCTATAACCTGTTCATTTTTTACCAGCCAGTGAAATCTAAACACAAATCACTGAAATGCAATCTCTTCTCTTTTCGCAGATCCCACTGTCTCACACGGCAAACCACCTAATCACCAGCTGGGCCAAGATAACTGCTTTTTTTCCCCACAGGTCTTTTGTCAGCTTGTAGGAAGACAACAGAAATAATTAATCAGTGATTAATCCTTATATCAGAATTAGAAAGCTCGTTCAAAGCTGCTTTCTGTGACCACTTGTCCTGGAGCATGCAGCAAAGTCCTTCTGGGGAGAGCACGGCAGCGAGCGCATTCACCCGGGGGTACTCAAAGTCTGTTTTATGACAACTGTGTTGATGTCCTGGCTGCCCTACCTCACGTGAAGCCCTGCCCAGCTGTTCCAGTAATTATCTTACTACTCACCTGACAAAGTGACAGTGTGATGAGGCTGTAGGGAAGACACGTGGCAGGAACACAGACCTATTAAATTTGCGAACTATGCACATTTCGGCTGAGAAAGTCTCGGTTGAACATAACACATTTATTGCATTGGAAGAGTTTCTTCATTACCTGAAAATAACACATAAACTGGAGGCTTGTTGTCTGACATTAGAAGCAACAGCTCCACATAATACATTTGTAAGAGCTCACAGTTTCGCTAATTAGCTATTTTGTAATTGCTTTGGATAAAGTAATTTTACCCTCTTGAAATGTGTGAGCATCTTTAGCAAATTGTCTCAAAGTGCCATGTAATTATTCTATTTGTGATGGAGTTAAAGTAAAAAATACTGCTTGCTGCTTTGCTCCCAAATCGACAAGTTACTTATTTTGGCACTGTTAGAGAAACAAAAGCTGCACAAAGGCCACCAGGTTTTGAAGCGTGACTTGCTTAAGCGTGAAATGTGACAAGGTCCAATAATAGCTCAAGTGAAACTGCAGCCTTATCGGACAAAATGCTGAGCAGACAGGGACCACGAGACAGGCTTTGACTGGACGAATGTAAATCCAAATAGTCAGAGAGTGAGAGCAAACGTTAAACCTATCATGCAGATGGAGAACAAAGGCACAGAGCAATTAAGGTCCTGATTCAGGAAAATACTTAAGAACATACATGAATCCCACTGAAGTAATTAAGTTCAGCTCCTAGGGAATTACTTTAATGAAATAAGACCTGGGAAATTGCCTGCAGCCACTCATAAGCTTATGCGTGAGCCAATGGCGAGTTCTGGTCTCCAACATCCAGTTTTGATAACTTCAGCAGTGTCTTTGCCCTGTCCCACTGGGGACCTCCCCATTGACTGAGTTTCTGACCAGAGAGCACAAGAGGAGGAGCTGGACACGTGATTGCAGAGCATTGGAAAAACTGGTGGTTGGGGATACTCCTGGCTGATCAGAGAACATCAGCTTGTTTTTGGTTGCTCTTGTTTGCTTATTTTGTTATTTTCCATACTTTCTTCTCCATCATCCTTTTTTTCATGTGAATTTAGCTGCTGAAAGAGGAGGAAAGATAGTGGTAGTCTGTCAAGCTTGCTCTCCAAACACAGTCCTGCGCAGGAGCCCTGACAGAGGTGGATGGTGCAGCCCTGACAGGTCATGGTGGCCCTGCTGCATCCCACTGCTGCTGCTCCATCTGCTCCAGGGGCTGACCCCACCTTGACCTTGACCTGCTCCACTGTTCATGGACCACCCAGCTCAGGCACCAGCCCCAAGTAGCAACATGGGCAGGAGGGATAGGGCCGAATTGCCAATCTCTCCAGGCTCCTCATGTCACTAGGATTGGCTGGGAGTCCACAGTCCTCACTGTATTGGAGAGGCCATGGGGTCTGCTGGGGTTTTTTTGCTGGGCAAAGGTCAGTTGCAAAAATAAATGGGAAAAAACAGTGTTTCCCTTCCAAATGTGCACACCTTGGATAACACAGTTGTTCAGGTCTCCATTAAAACCAGGCAAACTGTGAACTTGTGGCTAAAATGGAAGGAAATGGTTGAAAGAATTTTTCCAGTTGAGCTTAACTTGAAAAATATTCAGGACTTTGTCTTTTCTTCCCAAGCAAAATTAATGGCCAGTATCACTTCAGACATGTCAATGAAAAGATTCATAGTAATTCTTTTTTTTTCAGACCTAAAGTGAAACATTTTGTAATAC
>NW_010170651.1:18483-37351 GCF_000695765.1 Mesitornis unicolor | reverse complement strand
CTGCTGAAGTGCTCTGCATGTTTTTCTTTTCCATAAGATGTATGTTTCTTTCAAAAGGAAATACGCTGTTTCAAAATGAAATATCAAAATATTTATTTTCAGTCTCTTGAAATAAAATGTTCCAACTTTTTCAGCTGAAGCTATTCACATACCAGAATGAAGCTTTCTCTTCTCCCTACATGGCAGTGTCAGGGCAGTTATTGTTCCTCCATTCCTACCCACCTTCTCCCCTCTGCTGTTTTGCAGAATTTAAGCAGTGAGAAGTTAATGATGTTGAACATCCCAAGCATTTTCACTGGACAGCCATAAGGGAGGCAACCTCTTGAAAAAACTGCTTTAGGTTCTGCTGCAGCTTCAGTTGGTATTAGTCCAAGGAAGAGGACTAAGTACATTTTCTGGCAGCAATCACTCCAGCAACTGTTACCTCTTAAATCACTTATTTGATTCAGTGCAAATACAAAAAATAAATAATGATGGTAGAACTGAGATGCTATTACAGCATGTGCTGGGCTAGTTGGTTTGGGGCTGAGAGGCTGCTATTTGTTTTTCTTGGTATAGCTGTTTTCTCCCATCTATAGTCATTTGGACTCAGGTCCTTATTCTTGAGGGAAAAAAAAATAGATCTGTGTACTCCTGCACTTGGTTTTCAGTTGGTTGGTTTGGTAGCTGAAATGGTACTTGCCATTTTGAAGACTGGGTGTCACATGAGTATACAGTGTCCCTGTTACTTACACAAGTTTTTGTCTTTCTCTGGTCACCAGTGTTGCTACTCCTGTGTTTGGTTTATGATCTGTTGCTAGGGTGTATTTCCCTGGCTGGGAGCTGGCCACATTCTGCTGATGTCTGGCATGTGCTGCTCTGCTTTTTATTCATGTAATTGTCGAGCAAGAAATACCTATTAGCTTGTTATCATCTCGTGTTGAATAGAGTCCTGGTGAGCAGACACTGAGGAGCTGCAACACAGTTGTTTCTGCTCACACACATCATTCTCCAAGCTGAGTACAAAGCATGTGTGTGTTTTCTTGTTTTGCAGAGCACAAGTGCAATAAGCATCACATCGTGCAATTTCTCTTCCTTTGGTTAGGCTTCCAGGAAACTCACCTCCTCCCACTAGTGAGATCCACATGCACTTCCTTCACCAGTTGCGTTATTAGACCTTGATGCAAGTAATTCTGGATTTCTTGCGTGAGCATAACGTAGTCACTTCTCTCTGTTTGAAAGAGCTGCTGCGATTTCCACCCTGTTCTGCTGCCATCAAGAGACCTGGACCATAGTTTCCAAAGCCACTGATGGACTTAAGTGCACCAGTAACTAGCCAGGAGCCGTGTTTTCCCATGACAAGGCAGCTGGCAAACACTGAAAGCACAGTTTCAACAGTGGAAAGAATTATTCTTGATTGAGGTGCTTTAGCTCTGTAAGAAGCACCTACGATTAGGATTCTTCTTTAGGTCTGACCATATTCAAACGTAGCTTTTCAACAGCTCATTTATTTTTTTTTTCAAGTTTTATCCTGGTAGCTACAATGGACCTGAAATGTGTTCCTACAAAGTACAAATGGCACATCTAAAGTGGAGGATTGATTCGTGGGTGCAGACTTCATTCCAAGTTAATTTTTAGCTAGGTTTCTTTGAAGGGTGATGTCCTGCAGGTGCTGTGGCCAGGAAAGCTGATGGCTGGGAGGCTCCTCCTGGGTGTGGCTGGGCTGTGCACCCACACTCACTGCCACCAGGGAAATGGAGCAAGAGCAATGTGACTGTCTGCTGAAACACAGCTCCACCATGAACTGGGCTACCATGGAAAGGATTTCAAGGGGAGGCTGAAAGCTCAACAACTTCATACTTTCTACTTGGGCTTGGGATTTCTGAGGTTCAGCCCTTTTATTTTCATGTAATTTGGATTTTGAAAGGTGTCTGCTGAATGGTTTAGTTTTTAAGACTCCTACAAATCTTTCCTGGGCGCACTACACCCGATCCAGGAATGCAATGAGTGAATGTTTGGACAGACTGAGAGGAGGTCAGGCTGAGGAGCCTTCAGGAAAGGTGTTATGTGGGAGAGGGCTGCAGCAAGACATGAAACTCTCAGCCTCCTTCCTGCCTGCATCTCAGGAGCCCTTGAGGAAGCTGGCAGCCAGAGTGAGCTCCTTGAATATCTCTTTTGGAGAAGTCAGCTTGTTCCTGGCCACTTTCCCAGGTGATCCTCAGTAAGGCAGGAAATGAGAGAGTGAGCTGGACAGTGGGTAGCAGAGAGTGCTCTGAAGTCCTGGCTGCAACGAGGTGTAACATTATTCTGAGTGTCTACTTGTTTGCATCTGCATCAGAGATCATCTAGGGCTCTTTAGGTTATATCTCAAGTCCTATTTACAGGCAGTCATAATCACAGCACGGACCATGCTTCAGCTGCCTTCTACCTACAGGGTGCCTCGTGGACAACCTACCATTTCCTCACAGGACATTTTTCTCACTCCATGCCTCGTCCCCAGAAGCCTCCAGCAGTGAATACTGCAGAACCTCTGGCAAGGGCTGCTCTCCCGGCCTCCCTGGCGTGACCCTGGCAGACCTCTGCAGGAAGACGGATGAGCTGCCAACACCACTGACAACCGACTTGGTGTGATGTAAATAACTATGTCCAAAAAGCTGTGAATGAACAAAGCATTTGATGAGTAGACACATCAGGCGGAGGTTGGCTGCCACCAAAAGGGTTATTTGCTGAACTAACCTGCACGCTGGCATTTCAATGGGTTCATTTGAGAGGGAGTGAATCATAGCACAACAGGACACTTTGTTCACGTGTTTGATTTTGACAAACAATGGAATGGGGTTAAATGCTTAATATGAAATATGGACTCTGATAATGATGACAGACTTTATAGTGGCCCATTTTGCATTACTCAAATATGTCTTTTAATGCAATATAATTAGTCTTCCAGTAGATGAGTGAAAGCTGGAAGTTTTCCAGGTTGCTGTCATGCAATAACTGTAGTTCAGTTATGTCTAACCAGGGAGAACAAATTTGAAACACACATTTTAATTGGGAAGTAAGGTGGCAGATCTTAGTGGACAATGGTACATTAATGATCTCTTAAATAATTCTAGAGCTATCTGAGCCTTCTGGAATTGCCCTTTTGAGATTTACAAAACAATAAAGTGAGATAAACATTTGATGCTTTAGGAAGGTAAGAGTTGGGTTTGTAGTTTTATTGTTATGAGACACATTTTAGGTGGTAAGAAGATGCCCTTCAGAAGGAACATATTTAAAACTATTTCAGGAAAGCAGCCAATATACAAGCATTTACTTAAACTACGTGAGAGATTTATAAAAAAAATTCCTGGACGAAACATTAATGGCACAACATTTCAAAAGCAGAACTGCAAGAAGTGCAAGAAATTTAGGAAAGCATTCTACTGAGATACAGACAAACCATGAGAATGCAGGACACAGAGCATCAGCTGCATGGTTGCACTTCCACTAAGTAAGAGCTGAAGGATGACATCAATATGGAGACTACAATGTGGAAAATATACAGACACGTTTCTGCTTACCAGTCACTCATTGCACATTTTGTCAGTTCATGTTACCTGAAAGATCCTTCCATTTGCATTGCAAATGTAGCATTGCATTACTATTCCATGGTTAAGTGCTTCTGGGCATCAATAACCTCTGTATTTTTTCAACAATTGTGCCACTTACTTTAACTGTTGGATGTTATCTCCTCAGCTTTCAGCTACTCAGTCTCATCCACTCTGTCCTCTCTGCTTCCCATTCTCCAGCACCTAATTCCATTCTCTGCCTTTTCATAGTTTTCATTTGTGTAATATCCTTCATGTCTTTTCTTTCAACCACAAGGAGCCATCCAAACTCTAGCAATCCAGAGATACATGCATGTACAACACATGAAGCTTACTTTTATTGCTTGAATAACTTCTCCTACTCTCTGCCTTTGTTTTTTTAAAATCAAAAACATTTTGGATTTGATATTGTGACAGTATATCTTTACAGCAGCCATCATAACAAGGTGTTGCTGCCATGTATAGAGGTATATAGAGTGCTGCCAATATAGAAGTATTGCCATAATAAAATAGCAAAAAAAGAAACAAATGAAGATGCAGGAGCAATAACAATACCAAATGAGGAAAACTCAATGTCTGTTGGTGAGGTCTGAAGAAAGGTAAGAGAAAATTACTACTTAGTTATAATGATTTACACTGAAGACTTAAAAAGAGATGCTCATCTAGCACATCAGTAAAAGAACAGTAAATACTGCTGGAAAACCATGTTCATCAGAAATAATGCAACAGAGAAAACTGACAAATCTATTATTTAGCATTCACCACATTAATGTATTTTGGAGCAGCTCTGGTCTATACTTTATTCCAATGTGAGCATGTTGGGTATTGTCCCACAAAAATTTTGCAAGCAAAGCTGGCTTGCAAGCTAAGATTTCCTTGGACTGATACAACTTCTATTTTTGTCTCATTTTTAGGGGAGCTTAAAGGTTTTAGACACACTGTTCAATTTAAAAAGTACTTTTCAAAGCAGTCCAGCACCATGTTACATATCTTAATGCTCCATCTGGGACAGAGAACAGCAGTGTTGCCAGTTCAAGAAATGAAAAAGAACACTTTTTTTTTAAAAAAGGTAAGATTGGAGTTTTGGAAAGTACCATTTGGTAGTACAGGACACATCATTAACTGACTTAAGCATATATAAATTTTGATTATTTGTCATCTCTGTTTCTGAATAAAGTATTGCACCATGGAGCTGACTTTACTGTGACTGCTGCTTACTCATTACCTAAAATACTCTGATTTAAAACTGCTTCTACATCACTGTGCAATGTTAGTGATTTTACATGGAGTTTTGCAGACATGGATAATTTTTCAGGTGGAAAAGAATACCTAAACCTTGGTGTCCTGTGCATCTGAGAGTATGTTTGTTCCAGCAAACCTAGGTAGTTACTGTCTCCTGTGATCTACCAAAGCTGTGATGCAGATGTTTCGAAGCAAGCTAATGACTGTAATACCTATTCAGGACTATGAGCTATGATCATCTGAATTATCCTCTGTGGAAAAAACCTGAATTAGTACACATTTTGCTGAAGAGTGAATATCTATTTCTAAAAATATGCTGAAAATATGCTGAATAAATAATTTCAAACAAT
Source organism: Mesitornis unicolor (assembly GCF_000695765.1). Taxonomy (NCBI): domain Eukaryota; kingdom Metazoa; phylum Chordata; class Aves; order Mesitornithiformes; family Mesitornithidae; genus Mesitornis; species Mesitornis unicolor. The sequence continues at coordinate 32,193 of NW_010170651.1, read as the reverse complement.
GCTGATCAAGGTCTAATTGCAGCTTTGTAGAAGCCTACTCCTGCTATGAGGCAGAGAGGTCTCTGAAAATCTCACTGCAGACCACCAAGAGGAACAATATTTTTTATTGGATCAAAGACTGCATCAGACCTGGAAAATCTAGTCCAAATGGGAAGTCTTTCAACTATCACAGAGTGAAAAACTACAATTCACACTTTACAAAAAAAAAATAGGCAATGTGAAATGTCCTGGATATCTTGAAGTGGTAGTTAATGCATGTGTGGAATAACTTCTTCATTTCACAGAAGAGCTCAGCAAAACTGATGAATTTTAAGCTTGTGAGATGATACAGGTCGAATAAAAATCTCAAAGAGAAAGAATATCTGATATTTAGGATTTGTAGCTGGTGCAGATGGTTCAGATGGTTATAATTCACATTGTAATAACAAAATTGGCACCAGACACCTTCCTGAAATCTGTTATCCAGATTTCCAAAGGGTGAATAAGGATATGATTCTAGCTAGATAACATCTAGAGATTTCATTCTAGAATGAAAGAAAACTTGAAGGACCAAGTTTCTTCTTGGCAGATAACAGAGTTCAAGAGTCCACTAGATAAAAATTCTACATTTCAAGCTGTCGGAAAAGGTGGGGCTGCAGCAGATACTTCATGTCTGGAAAATGAGAATTAATTGCATTCATTTCCTGGGGTTTTATTTGGTGTCATGTGCTGCCTTTATATCTCAACCTGCAAAAGTGAAAAATAATTATGTTTTTGGATACCTCTTTTAAATTGCATGTCTTTTTTATGTCTTTCAGATGACTTTTTATTAACAAGTTAGATGGCAGCCACTTTCCAACCAATGTTTAAGCAGATAAATAAAATAATATGCTTATTCATCTTTGACTTGTTAGTCAACTTTTTGGAAAGGTTTCATATATCTGATATAAGCAGAACCTCTTTGAAATTGCATTGATTAATATGAACATAGGTTTCCTGGGCACATTACAGACATCATAAATGTTTAGGCCCAATATGAAAGGAACTTACAAAACACTTTTCAGAGAACTTATGAGAAATAACAGTATAAGGAGAACCTTACTGCTTTTCAGAGTACACTCTTCTGGAAACCAGATGCAGTGATTCAAACTGGATTCTTAGGAGGTTCTGCATTTGTGTCATTTGCACTGATTTGCTGCTTCAACTCAAGTAGATTTTTCTGTACAGTTCATTTGAAGTTGGCCTAATCTCTACATAAAGCTTCATCAAAAAGTGATACTGTTCAGTTACACTGAACAAGTGTATTACAAAATCCTGTGTCTTGTCTTCTAATAAATTTCATACTAGCTGATACCTTGCAAGTAAATTTTGCACAGACAAAAAGAAAATCCATGTATCGAAATATACATATCTATACATACTTAACCAATTTTTTTTTCTCAAAATAACAAGAATTTTTAGAAACTAAAAGTAGGTCAGTTTTCTTGCAACTGCAATACTTACTGCAGAAGGGAAATATTTTTATCTGTAGTCAAATACAATACTGTTGTACTGGTGCTGAGGACTTTGAGGGTTTCAACCATTCTGGTGGTCACTCATGATATGCAAACAGGAACTGCTGTAGCATTGCATGAGCAATCATCTAGTCAAGCTAATAGCACAGGTGACTAAATGATTCCTGGATCTAACACAATGTGTTTTGAATTTACATTTTTGGCAAATGATATGTATTTGTAAATCCTCTCATAAGTCTATACATATTGTAAGCAGGCTGCATAAGCTTACCTGGGATATGATTTTAAAAGTATCTAACAGAATTGCAATTAAATCAAGAGAAAAGGTTAGTAGTTTCTTTGCCCAGATAAAGATTTTATTCTTCCTACATAAATTCTGTCTTTTGCTTTGTAAGCTGAAGTATTCCAGTTCCCTGTAAGTATTACAGTACTATCCTCCCTAAAAATTAGCTCATTCTGCTTTCTCCTTTATTTTCCCTAAGGGTTTTGTTTTTTCCCCTTTAGCAAAGTCTAATTTGGCCAGATCCACCTACATACGCTCGGCTTTCAAATGATTCATTTCAGATGTTCCTTCTGTTTACGTCTCAGCAGCATTTGTTTCCATCGCTCTCCATATGTCAACAGGTTATTTTGAAGCAAGCTCTCTTCCCATTTTGACAGTAGGGTTAGCTGTGTTTTCCTTGTAGGGACAGTGGGTATAGAAAATAGTGTACAAACTTTTTTAGAGTATAAAAAATTGCTGAAATCTTCATCTGTCATTTGTACATAACTCTTGCATAAATAACAGATGAAAATGTTTCCTGTTTTTCCTTATATGTGACTGGTCATTCATTTGCATACTTTTTCTCATTAGGCAATAAGATTGCCTTTAATTCTCCTGTTAATTTTGAGTTTGATGTTGTGTCAAATGTCAAGTCCAAGTAAAGGCATATGCTAATTTTGTGAGGTTTTATTGTACAGATTTCTCCTGCAGTTACCTTCCTCCTTCAACATTATGTACTCCCTCTGTATTAATTAATCTTTCCCAATTTTTAGGGGGCTACTGTTCAACTTTTTCTCTTTTGACAACTGAAGAAAAGCATGCAGCTCCTATTTTCCTTAGAAGTATTCCAAACATTTATCTCTTACATACAGGTCATTGCAATTCTAAAATATTTGTTCTTTCCAATGTACTGCTCCCTCTCACTGAGCCTTTTAATGTCCTACAAGAGACACTGAGCAAGATGGAAGAAGCTAAGGCACCATGGTACAGCCTTCAGGGCACTGACCTGCTGCATTTTTCATGTTAGACTCTTGTAGCTATTCTGCGTTAGCTATTTTACAGGATTTCAGGAGAGCAGAGGTTGTTTGTGTAATTTCTCTCTCATTTAACATACCAGTGAATTCTCAGAATGAAAACCATTTGGTGTTTTTGAACATATAGAATTTTTATTTTAATTGGCAACCTCCGCTCTTTGAAAAGGGCTGTAATTTGCATTGTTACAATGCTTTCATGCAAATGCAGTGTCGTTTCCAATTCGGTCACATTTCTTATTTAAATTTTAAGGCATACTTTAAAAAGAATCTGCTTGGCAGATAGGCCAGTTCATAACAAACAGGCTTTGAATCATGCCTAACACAACTTTTTGCAGACACCCAGACAATAGAAGGCCCATGTCCAACTTGACAAGTGTTAGATACAGATTTCCATTTTCTAGATTGTAGTTTAGGTTGTGCTGGGGAATTGCTGCTGTGATTCTACTCACCACAACTGGTTGTTAAAAATCACACCCCAAATCCAATGTTATTAATAATGCACCCAATGGGTGGCAGATTATTTCATAAGAGCAAAATTTACCTGAATGAGTGATGCATTGAAAGTGATTTTTACAAATTGCAAAATGGAATTTTACCTCACATTATTTGGATCTAAATCAAATCTCATCAAATGAAGTTTAAATTGTAGTAATGTAAAGGAAAATAATTTTGTATCTCTCCATCTGAATCCATAAGCCTTACCAGAAATGTGTATGTTTTGTGTATTTAGCAAGTTTATTGAAAGATGAAAAATAGCATTATTCAGCAGGAAAATCCCATACAAGTATAAGGACACAGATATTTACATTGTGGGAATGTGAATGTGGGAAACAGAATGAGATTTCTGAGTGGGTTTTATTAATTAAGCTAGTTGGGATTTGTCAAGCTGGGATCTATATATACTGTCATATATATATACACAACCATTCCTCTCTCAGAAAACAATCCTAAGCTGCTTTTAGAGCTCATCGCAGCAGTCTGTGAGGAGGATCAGGTGAAGCTGGACTTCTGTGATCATTTAGGGTTGAAGCAACTCCCAGAAAAAATAACACAGAGGTGCATTGCAGTAGGAGCAGTCACAGGAGGGAAAGGTTTCTGAGCACCCTACCTCCTTTCTCTGTGGATCTAGAAGAAGAAGTTACTTGTCTGTAACAGCAAAGGGTGCTCTCCATCGCACCAGCTCACCTCACTTCTTGTCAGTCTGTCAGCAAGTTCCTACCAGTTCTTGCACCTGATGGCCCAACACCTCTCAGCAGCCAAGATGAGTGACTGCTCCAGCATCTATCCACAGCACGGTCTGCATACGAATAACCTGCACAGACACTTAGATTGCACTTTCCATCCCTTTTTGCCTTAATGGGAAGGAGGCAGCACCAGTTGGTCATCAGAAGTGGAGTCCTGTGGAGCCCAATGGGGTTGCTCCTTTATGACCTGAATGCAGAATGCAGTTCCTTGCTGGCGCTGCCAGGGAAGTATCAAAGGAAACCCACGTGTGATGGAAACTGTGCACCAGTTCCACCTCCGGGTGATGTTGCAGCCCTGTAACGCTAATGAAAGGCCACCTATTCTGTCAAAACATAATTAAAATGTAAACTAACCTCAGTACAGAAAGGAAAGTACAGCATCTGCCTTTATCAGCCCCAGTCATGACTCACTGCTCTGTGGTGTAATAAGCCTGACAGAATATGCAGTTGGAGCTCAACCCACACAACTTCGCTCTAAATTAACAGTGACAACAGCAGAAGAGATATATCTTGCAGGAGCAACTGGAAAGTTTCATTATCAGATACTTGACAAAAAAGACCTACCTTTTCTTAACGAAATTTCAATTCATTTCTTGCTAAAATAGTAGCAGTAGATATGCATAGCTAAAGAATTGTACATTTGTAAGTATTTACCACAAAGCCCCATAGAAAGTTTGATGTATGGTTAGCATATGCTGTATTGAATGGGAATATAGCTAAACTATGCTAAAGCTGGCATCATATTTCTTGTGTTAAGCGAATTTAGCATGTAACACTATCTTGAATGAGATTCAGACTGTAATGACTTGGATTTGTGTTTCGTACTGGGTCTGTGAAATAAATGGCACTATTTCTATTATACCAGAAGAGACTGTCTGAAGTAGGGGGAGTAGAGATTGCTTAAATGACTTAAAAACAGCGAAGTACACAAGATAATTGTCCAGAGACAATTTTGGTAAAAATAATTCTTTTTTCTTTATTTTTCTTTTTTTTTTTTCCTCCCAGTGTTGTTAAAGTGCTTTTGAAGGATTACAGAGTGTTCTGGGAATACTGTCTATCTCTATTTTTATCCATAGTTTACAAAGCCTTTCCAGCTGCAGACAGGCAGCTGAAGGAATTCGGGAGACTGTGGGTGCCACGCCGAGCCGCCCTTTGTAGTTAACCTGAGCCTGTCTGCAGCACTACCTAAATGAGTTATGCGTTGCTTTCATCTTCGCTGCTCACAACTTGAAAATTGCTTCCTACGAAAGGGACGACATTGGGCCCCGCATGCGTTACCGTGCTGCCAGATTTTAAAATCTGATTAAGGGTATATTTAAGGGTATATTTATCCTTACAGAACACGATAACTGGCTAAGGAAATTAAATAACCAGCACATAAGCTACAAAAATAGATCATGTTTCAAGTCTGTAAAGCTGATGATCTGAAATACTTATATAACGTCTTCATTAATTACTGTATTTAATAGGCTCTAGTGCAGCAAGGTAGTCAAGCATGTGACTAGCTTCAGTAAGGTCACTCTTTACTTAAGCTGAGCTTAAACGTAAATTTTTGCTTCAGTACTCAGGGTTTTTAGCATATTGTGTCAGTGGGCATAGATGATAAAATTATAGCAGAGTTCTGCATCAGGATAACTAAAGCAGCAACCTCTCAAAGCAGTCTTGTGTTGCTATTGTGAGAAAACACACGTAAATATTTACTCCTGACAACAAAAAAGTAGTCAATCATTAAGGGTGTAAGGTTGTTACCAAAAAGTACTCCTGAAAATCTGTTAACTGGATTCTTTTCATATTAAGTCTACTTGAATAACAAAACATAGTTACATGGTCCAGGGCATGAGTCTGAAGGAAACAATTCCCTTTCTGATCTTATTTATTTATATAGAGTGACAGAAAAGCTTGCTGCTGAAACACACACACACACAAAAACCAGTCTGCAAAGAAACTGGGCATGATCATCTGCTGGATGAGCCAGCACCTCTGGTCAGTGCACCCTGGGTGTATAAACCAGAGACAGTGGTCGCTGTCATAAACTATAGGTCTAGTTTATGTTTCCTAGTTGCTACTCTTTTTCTACTTTCCTTAAATTAGGATGTGATGAGGCTTGCAGACTTTATTCACTTCCCTCCTTATCCTTTTGGGGCCTGTTGCACAGCTGAGGCTAGGGTACAGGCATCACAGAGCCCAAATTTGAAACACACCCTAACTTCTGTTTGCACACCCAGACTTTGCACAAAATCAGTGTATTTCTTGCTGTAATGTTTGCAGGGGGAATTGCTGATGGTTTCCTTTTCTTGATATGCAGTAGTTATTACGTTATAGATAACACTAATACGTGCATTGCGGGCTGCATCTCTGCACGCCTAGAATGTGACTTTCAAGAAGATGAAATATTTCAGGAAATCTGATGTTGGATCTATGTGAGGCCAGGGAGCTGCCAAATCAAGCAAGATTCTCTCCAAGATTTTGTTCCATTGCTTTAGTGCCATATTTTCAACCTCGCTTCGTTCAGGTGGTGATTTTGAAACCTGAAAATTTAGAAAGCATGAAAAACTACATGGAAAAAATGATTAAGGTAGTTTATGCTAAAAAAGGGTTCATTTGCAAATACCCATGGAACATCCAGACCCCAGTGAGTACATTAACAGAACATTGTGTCTTTTAAAGCTGATGGTGGTATTTTGTAAGCTTTGATTGTTTGAAACTGACCCTCCTTTGAATATGGTGAAAGTTTACAGGATACCATTAAAATTCTGAGTAGATAATAATTATTTGTTGACTAATGAGCAAAGGCTGTTCCAAAGCACCAGGTGATAGCAATCACATAATGAAGGACGCGATGAAACCATGAACAAGAAACCATTTAACAAGACAGAAGTTAAGTTTGACTTTCAACTCTCTTACCATTCACTCCTGACAAGTAGAATTCTGATTTTCTTTCCTGTGTTGCCACAATATATATCATAGTGCTGCATGAAACTTCAAATAAAAAAGAAACTCTGCAATATTCACTTTTTTAAAAGGGAAAATAGTTGTATTATTATTATTATTATTATTATTATTTCAATCCAACCCCAAAAAACATTCAATTTGATAAAAATACTCTTTTATCAGAAAACTAGTAACAAAAAAAGGATTCAGTAATTTCAGAGAAGTATTCCCAAAATTCACCCAATAATAAGGGTCTGGTTTGAATCTTATGAAGCAAACTCAACTTGGAAATTTTATTAATACTTACAAGAATCTGGCTATTGAATAACCTTGGATTTCTTCTATAACTCATGTGCTGGATCCTTTGCTGTATGAGCAATATTAAGCACTGGATATGGATTGGGGTTTGCTTCCTGGTTGTTTTGTTTTCGGTGTATTTTCTGGATTCATTTTTTAGGTTCAATTTTAGATTACTCTTTTTTATATAGGCTGATGAAACATGGGGTGTTTGGGGTTTTTTCTCTGGTTTTGTCTAGCTGTCTGGCATACTATCTGCAGTTTCCCAGTGGAGTTTACTGTACTTCTGTGTCTGCATTCTGTCTTGAAAGTTCCTCCCCCCTTTTTTTTTTTTACAAGGAGGTATTTACACACTTACACACAAACACCTGTGTGTAGACACACACATGCACGTGCAGTCTGACCGATAAGCTGGTTTCTGCTCTGATGACCCTAGAGCTGGAGTTTAGCTCTGTATGAAAATAAATAGGAATTCCAAATCTGAACATCTTCAAATTGTCAGTGTTTTAACTCTGTCTCAAAGATGTCCAAAGCTCAAGGACAATTTTATGTTATACTGGGCAAGAAAGCTGAAGAATTTCCAGAGTCAAGGGATTAATTGTAAAGAACTGTTAAATCAGAAGTATAAACTGTTAAGGATGAAATGGTGGACTCCAGTGCAAAGTAAAAGTAGGTCTCCAATAACTGCTACTTCACGTTGGCCACCAAAATTCTTACTATTAAAAAAACCCCATGGATATGCTCTGCCCAAGGCATTTTTTCAATTACTCTTACTTTGTCCTGTAATGCTTCATCTCATTAAGTGGCTGGTCCTGATCACAGAGAACTACACGCTGCAGGATCAAACCCCACAAGAATCAACTTCCCTGACTTGCTTCCTTTACTAAAGCCATTTTATACAAGCTTACGAATATACTCCTATCTATAATCTAAAGTAAATTTAAGCCTTTTATTTCCCTATCCAATAATCGCTGCTTAGCTAGCTCTCCAGATCCTGACGAATTCAAGGGTATTCATTTAGATAATCTAGGTAATTTTACATATTATAAGCCATATTTTTAAAAATGTAGGCAAGTTACAAAGTTTCACTTGACTTAAGGTAATAGAACCTGGGTTTTGTACAAAAGTGAGCTTTTAATTTTTATTATTAATAAAAAGATATGAGGAAAGCATCTTATGAATTATAAAAGGATTAGCTATAGGTGCTCCTTCAATAAGAGTCTGAAAGTAAGTACTGTTTCAAAGAGAATATCTTCAAGCAGACAGTAAAGCATCTTGAAGACTGAGCAATGAACTGAAAGCCAGATTCTAGTCCTTTTAATTCAATTGCATGGATGATCCAGTTCCCTGAAAATATTATTTTAGTTACTAAATGGAAAACAGAGCAGTTAAAACAAAGTAGAAAAATCTAAAGATGTGCAAAAGTGAAATTCCTCTATTGTCAGATTTGAAAAATGCTAACACATTTTCATTACCAAACCCAATGCATTTCCATTAGCATTTTGCAGTAACACCAGGAAACTTCCCACAGAGAAAGACCATTTCAAACAAGCAATTCTCAATATTGAAGGAGAAAGCTGGGCAAAAGGGGAGATGTCCTCGCATGAAGCCACGAATTGGCAGTGAGAGCGGGGAGAAGCTGTGGCTGCAGAGTGCCAGTGAGCCCCCCACCTCTCCCAGCGTCGCTTTTGCCTTTGGAGCTAGAGCTGCCCTGCCACAGATCGGCACTGAAACTCTTGGGGGTGGTCTACTCTCACAGGCAAATATCTAGAAATGATAAAAATAATGAATATCTAAAGCATGTAACACCAACTACAGGATATCCAGGCAGGAACAAATCTGTGACAGGAGAGCATCCATGCTTCTGAGAAGCAAAAATCCTTAGTATTATAGTAATTTTTTTTCTAGCATTTAACAAGCCCATAGTCCTGGAAGGCACCTTTAGGCCATGGGGCAAATTAGAAAACACTTGTTTAGAATCCCTTTTAGTACAGGTGCAGCTTATCGGGGTAAGTTGTTTATGTCTGTGCTCCATTCATCAGCCTCACAAACAGACCAAGCTATCTTGCCACTCTTTGATGTGTATTTGCCAATATGACAGTGACTGCCTTTTAGGTTTTTACTATCTTAGATAAGCAATACATTCTTATTTACCAAACACAACCCCCCCAGACCTTCTTGATAAGCACTGCCATGCTAGCAAAAGCTCCTTCTGGTGTCACATAGCATTATCTCACTCTTATCTCTCTGTAGACACCAGATACATCTCTGCGTAATGTGCATCCACAGCCACAGGATGGTGAGGCAGCAACAGTGGATGGAGTTGCACTCATGTCTTGCAGTGGAAATTTGTTCAGTTGATCATTGCTTAGCAGAAGTCTTCGGGCTTGTGCCCCCAGTGAACTCCTAGACCCCTTCTGCCTACAGCCCCCTGGGAAATTCCTGTTGACACCAGCTCACTGAGTTCATGGAGTGCATGAGGAGCTTTAAGTAGCACAGACTGCACCAGGCTGAATACACTTGGAAATCAGATATTTTCTTTCTTTCTGCCACAGCTTCAGCTCTGCACTGCATAATTCCAGACTGAAGCCAAGTAAGAATTTACAGTGTATGTGACAGTGGAGCCTCTGCTGTTTATAAATTTTCCATGAGTAAAATTAAAGTTCTCCTGACTTGAACTTCTTCAACTTTATTAAAAGACAGCATTTTAGAATTTCTTGGCTGTCTCCCAGTTTCCTGGCTTGAGTTCCCAGGCAGATTTGATGTTGTGAGCTGCTGCCCACAGTTCTGAGTGAAGGGGAAAAAGATGATTTTTTTCCCTCGATGACTTGAAGGATCCCTTATCATCTGAGTTGTTTGATGCCTTTCTCACTCTCATCTCTCTTCCTATGAACAAGGCTTATTCTACCACCTTTTAGGACATTTTCTTCTTTGCTACCACCAGGGTATCTACTATTACTTTGCTGCTTTCGATCAAAGTTAACTGTTCCTCTTTTGACACCAATGTCCTTTTAGTGGGTGATTTCTGATCCAGTCAGCATGCTGCTTTGAAATTTTTGGCAACTAAGATGTCAATTAACCATCCCAAGTTGGAGTCTCAAGGCTCCAGAAAATGTCAAAGCCACACACCAGTAACTGAGGCTTTCATGAAGTTTGCTTGCATTTGTTCGCTTGTAAGCCACAGAGTTCAGGAGAGTCTAAGCCAAAACCATATCCCTTTGCATAGCATCAGATGTGGTATGAGTATTTTTTTCCTCTACCTGTAGATGTGGGAGTGTCGAGCTCTGATTAACTGTGGGTCTGGGGAGCTTTTTCAGCTACCTCCCATTAGTACTAGCCACCATAGTGCACATTCACATATCCATGCAGCAACCCCTCTTAAACCAGTGTTGCATTCCTCCATAAAGTATCCTAGTTTGAAATTTAATGCATTTGTTCTTGTTTTTATCACGTATCAACAAGACTTTCCAAGTCTGAGGAATCACTGGGACCTTTGATTTTCAGTTCAGTAATCTGACCTAAATTTTTCTGTTGTGTTGCCTGGAAAAAAACATTCCTTTTGTAATGCTTTGGCAAATGTTCAAATCAGACCTCCTGGTGTGATTTCTATGACCTTGATCATGCTTCTTCAGTCAGTCTTACTGGGATGTAATATTTCATATTCATCTCTCAGCATATCTCACAATAGACCAGCACAAAGACTCTTGTCTAGAGATCAGAGAACACCACTTTATGATAATGAACTGTGTACTCCCTCAAATTTTACTTCAGGAGGCAGAGACATATTTGAAAGACCTGCTAATTCAAACCAATACATTTTTATTGGACTGGCTCAGTGGGCTTATTATGACATTACCTGCAGTGTGCAAACCCTGGGTCATGCAATACAGCTACCCTATGACAGGCATTTCGTCCCCTGCACAGCCAGCGGGTCCACCCTGAGCTGCTGATCATGGCCACTGAAGCAGAAACTGAAATTCTGCAGTGTCCAGCTGGATGGAAGCTGAAGAATTCAGCCTTTGGTTGTGCAAGGTGTTTTAACATTGCAAGGCTATTAGCCGTACTGAATTTTAAGCACCTAATTTAGTGGTCTCCGAGGCTTCTCCTTTTACCAACAGGGAGGATCAGGTCGTAATCAGGTGACAATTCAGAATTGCTAAGTTAGGCTTCCACACTCTACAGGAGCGAAGTCTCTCCTCACTAGCTAGGACTTAGGAAAATAAGCAGTCTATCTTATCTCAGACAGGTGGTTTGCACATGTCCTCTGACGAACATACAACCAAGTGTCACAAGATGAATTTCAACCATATGCTTTTGAAGTCAGTTGGAATTTAGCTTGAGAAAGGCTTCAAGACATTGTCCTCAAGCAGCTGAGACAGTTGATACACTAGATGTATTTAGAACAGATAAGTCCTCCATGTATTACAGGCAAAAGTAATTAGTATGACATTTGCAAGTAAAAAAATATGAGCACTATGCATTCTGTTTTTATATTTTATAATTATGTATTTCATCTTGGAATTGGTTTTTGTTGCATCTGCATTTTAGACTTAGAAGTGCTTTATCAATGCTAGTTGATTGGCAGGGGTTTTTCTTTAATGAGGAAAGGGGCAAAATGTCAACTGAATAAAAAGCTTCATATTTCCTTCATTTCTTAAAAAAACCCAGTAGCATCAAAAAATTGTAAAGTAACCTGGATGGTCAGATACACCTCATGTGCTTCTATAAAAGCAGTCAGATCTGTGTATAAATTACATTCTTGATCTTGGGTAAATAATTTTGTTGTGTTAGAATCTGTTACATGCTGTTGCCATGTAAATTATTTGGCTGGCACTACTGACAGTTTGCCTAACTGGATTGAAACTTGCTTATTAATGCAGTGTTAGAAAATCATGTGAAACTATCATTCTTCTGAGACCAAGTCAATATTTACCTCCATTTAGAAGATGCAGCTGCCATGGTGATGGAAGGGCTATGCAGAGGCCAGGAAAGCCTAATTCCCAGGTCCTCCTGCAGACATGGTATGCTTATGCCCCTCTGGCAGGTATGTTCCCCATACAGTACACTGGGAGGTTCACTATATAGCACCTTGGTAGAACTCAAAGGTTCCCCAAAATGGCACTGCTCCCAGTGCGTGTGGTACCCTAAGTGTACTCTTTTGTTCCTAAATATGTTAGAAATGTCGCTGTGCATATTGAAGCAGGGCAGGGAGGATGGTGTTTCTGGTCTGTTGCCCACCTTAGCCATATTAAACTAAGCCTCCTTAGTCTTCTTTTTCAGGGATAATTTCACATCGAGGCTTGGCTTTGACAGTCTCAGCTGTCCTCTTCAGAGGTCCCTTTTCTTCCCCTGCTGACTTTAAAAGCAGATAAGTTAAAAACATGTAAATAAATAAACCAGGGCTCCTCCTCTTATGTCTTGTGTGGAACTCTAACTTGTCTGTGGTCAATGTGAAATACAGTTATACACCGGACTTGGGAGATATACACGAATCCTGCACTGCTGCCATCACCCAGAGATGGCGTTACTGGAGATTAGATTGCTTTAGATTAAAGTTGTGCACAGACTGATGAAGGCAGCCCAACAGCAGGGACTCCTCTCTGATGGATGCCATGGAGTCCCTGTGGATAGAAATCTTGGTATGGTCTCTGACTTCAGAGCAGACACTGCACCATGTCAATCAGCCACGTAAATCCATCGCATGGGGTGCTCATTTGTTTTACAGTTATGGACCCACCTGTCATAACAAACTAATAGTTAAATTTCAACCTTTTTTTTAACACTCTAATTGGAGATGAAGTTTATCTGTTTAAGACCAAACTCAAATGATTCCCACTCTTCCCTTAAGGAATATGAGAGCATTTGCTAGTTTTAAATAACAAAGGGATCGAAGACAAAATCTCACAAATGCTACACTAATCATCCAGGTTTAAGGCTGTCCACCTGCTGAAATGTCCCCAGCTAGATGTGTATATTCCCAAAGTAATGGGAGAGAGAAAAGAAAGAGAGAAAACAAAGATGAGCAGATAAAGAAAAGACCTCAAGGTGTGAAACTGGCTAAACACCACAATCATGACTGAGATACCTGTACACTGAATAATGCTTTACACCATGAGTAATCCTGTAGATACTAGTAGGCCTAATGGCAGAACAAAACATTTGTTACTGTGTAAGAAAAATCACCATTTGGCCAATACTCAAATGAGAATGAATAATTCTTATCAGCAAAAGAGATTAAAGATTTTTTTTAAAAGGCAATCTTAAAGTACTTTCAACATTCATTTGTGTCCAAAACAAAACTATCATGAGCCTTAATTTTCTGAAAATCTGATGCATAAACCACCGTGCTTGTCAAATAAGAGTTTCTTATAATTCATCATGTGGTTCTTCAGAAAGAAGAAGACAATGGTGTGTATACAAAATAAGCTCCACATTATTATATTCTTGAA
>NW_010170651.1:0-18452 GCF_000695765.1 Mesitornis unicolor | reverse complement strand
AGTTATTTTAGACATATCTGTATTTGGCAGCTTTGCAAGATCTAAAGTAGACTATGAATTACCTCATTTGAACAGATTGATATCAGATATGTAATTACACTTCCCAAGGACAAACACACCCAAATCAAAGAAGAGATCATCAAAAGTCATGCAACAAATAGGCTCCCCCTGAAATTGCAAACATAGCAGCACCAAGAGCATTTCAATAAAGCAGGGTGTTAAACAACCTGACTATCTTCTCTAGTTTCTTTTAGTTAGCTACATGATTTAGGAAACATTCCTTCTAAGTTCAGAAAGCACTCCAGGTACCTTCTGTCTTCTAGCTAAGGAAGGATATACTAAGGTATACGATAAACAAACGTACACAATATTGGCACATTGTAATTATAATAGCATTATCGGATTCAAAAAGAAAAATTAAGGTCTCTACTTTTAACTGAGAACAGGTGGAAATCATGACATGAAGAAAACCCCAGCCTATTCAAATTGAAATACTGCACTGGAATGTAAGAAACAACTTTAAAAATCCTATCTATGCATTCAAACTGCAGACTTCTAACCTGTGATTAATCATCACATAATCCAAACCTGCTCTCTTTAATCCTCAAGTTAATGGAGAAAAAATAATCTGGATCAATAAAACTGTAACAGCTTGACAGATGCTGTAGGTACACACTAAACTAACGTGGCATATCTGTATATCTACAGTAAATTGCAACACTTAATCTATCCATGTCATTTTCTCAGGAAGTACATAAGTTTGTCTAAATCATATGTTCACTCCCTCTCTGACTCCATCCTGTGAACACTTATAGACTTCAGTTTTCTTTCTCGTGTGATCAGTGGCAATGAGTAACAGGCCTCGGCCAGCCAAGGCAGTGTGTTTACAGAATAAACCAGAGGGTGGAATTCCATCTACCTCAGTGATACTTTAGACATGTGTCAGTATTGGAGGCAAGGAAAGGGCTGATTCACTGCATCTAAATTTGCTTTATGCAAGAAGAGCACTTCAGAAAACATACCTCATGTTCACCTTCATTCATTTCGCCCCTTTTCGGATGAGTCCATGAACTCTTCAAGGGATATTCAGTGTTTTCAAGTATTCACCTTCACCTGAGTGTATGAGGAATAAGCAGCAATTTCTAGGTGTCTCTAGTTTCCAAAAGCCAGTCTTCATGACCTTCTTCAAAGGACTTTGATGGGGATGCCACAGTGAGATGCTGCAGCATGCGACTGGAGCCAGGCAATGGGCCCTGGGCTCTGCTTGCGGAGGGGAACTACACATGACCAGCCTGCTGGCAAATGCTCCCTATGCCGGAGCACAGGGTGCTCTTGGGGAGCACTCAGCCCTCATGCTGTCCAGGTGTGGCCAGTGGATAGGCATGCCACCTGGGGAAAAGCCCACAGAGCCCACCACTACCTGAGAGATGGCTGCTTTGAACCATGACTCTACCACACACACTGGCCAGCAGTTGATGAGGTGGGAAGATCTGAAGATCATGATGGGTAAACTGACTGTGACTGTCTCCCTGGTAAAATCTTCCAGCTCCTGGTTAGAAAGATCTGAGCCTGGGGATACAGTCTGGCAGGTCAAGTACTTGCTCAGGAGCTGGGGTGGGTAGGAGAGTCCTACCTGTGTCAAAACTGGCTGGGGTGGGGGTTATGCAACGGAAGTCTCAAGTAAGTCTCAAGTAAAACATAAAAACATCCCAGAGCTGGGTTTGGAGCACTAAACTGTGCTAGTCTAGACTAGACTGTGTATGTCTGGATTTTGCAAGTAAAATGCAGCCTCTCTCTTGCCCCAGTAATTCTGCTCCTCCTCCTCCACAGGAGGCCAGCCCCGGTGACGCACAGCGAGGGAGAGCAAAGGCTGTAATCAACAACTGTGCTGCACATCGGAGCAGAGAATTTTCTCTTGGCAGTGGTGTCACTCCATAGCACTTACAGCATTAATAAATTCCTCTTTGAAGAAGGTGTCTTTAAAGTCCATATTCAGGAAGAAAAGCTTGGGGTTTTTTCCCCCCATACTGTTTGTTTTCCTCAAATCACCAGAGACATTCTGACCTCTCTTGGGATGCAACTATCAAAAATTAATGGTGTTATTTATTATTCCCACCATAAAGAACACAGAATATCAACAGTATCCAGTGAGATTATATTCTCCTCTCTCTCTTACTACAGAACCTTTGTTTTGAATATTGCTGAATTTTTCACTTCAGCCACTTTATAAATTAGCCTCATCTGAATAAGTTTCATCCCTTCCTAAAGATGTGGTTTTCACTGCATTTGTATTTGTATCACAGCTATTGTTTATGTCAGTTTACTTGTTTCGTTTCTGTCCATTCAGCCCTTGCATTTTCCATTGCCACAGAAAGAAATTTATGGCTGAATCAGCAAAAGTTTCTAGAAGAATGTCAGTCTATTTAGGCATTGTCTGTGGGTAAAACAACTGGAGGCACATTGCCTTCTCTCTGTCTTACTTGAAATAATTTCTTCTGTAGAAATAGGTATGCTGCAATGGTGGTGTTCCTACCCAAAAGGGCGTGAGACCTTAAGAGCTGATGAGGATGTTGAAAGGAAGGGAACAGAAAGGGGCAGGCATGGGAAAGGAGGGGTGGAGTGGTTTTGGCTAACATGAGGACGTATCTGCAACTTTGTCCTGTGAAATTGAGCTAATGTGCAAAAGGCAGCCTCCTTGCTCACCAGCTCTTGTGGCTTTA
The DNA here is from genome assembly GCF_000695765.1 of Mesitornis unicolor. Classification (NCBI taxonomy): domain Eukaryota; kingdom Metazoa; phylum Chordata; class Aves; order Mesitornithiformes; family Mesitornithidae; genus Mesitornis; species Mesitornis unicolor. The sequence continues at coordinate 15,732 of NW_010170651.1, read as the reverse complement.
TGTGAGACCTGTGATATTAGCTGTTTTTCTTGTAGCTTCAACTCCTTGAGACATGTGTGGGTGAGACTTTTAGCTTCTACTTGTAGAGTAAAGCTACAAGCTTTCTTGGTAAGGGTGAGACAAGAAAAACAAGACCCAAGTGTACCCTAATAGCTAAAGAGCCCAGAGGCAAATAAATCGTGCACAATTACTTTCATAAATATCATGATTCCTCTGCCAGTTGCAGGTATTTTGAATCAGACTGATGATTTTTAGCTTGAGGCTTACAGTGCTCCTTATTAATGTCCCAGTCAATCACCTTTTAAAAAAATTGTTATTTTTATGGTATTTTTCTTCCAACTCTCCCCAGCCCCCAAGTATATAATGTTGGACTGAGCTGTATGAGATTCTGATACTGATCTCAAAAAGCTATTGTAGAGATTAATCAGTTCATGTCTGTAAACACTTACAAATAAAAAGTGTTATAAATAATGCCAATTATAATGGTCACCATTAAATGGTCACCATAAAATTTTGTCTTCTGGCTGATTAGAGTTACCATGGTATTATCTACGCTAAGGTACCATGGCAACTTTAAATCCTTGCAAAAGGTAATTATATACAAGTTAATGGTGGCCGGTATATTATTAACTGAATCATTGAGGTTTGTAAGGACAGAAACAACTTCAGCAAGATAAGAAACACTCTATGGGAGCTGAAGCAAGCAAAGAGAACATAGCAAATCTGTAAGTGTGAAAATACTAGGTGACCTCTAATATCTTTGATTCTGTTTTAGTTCTGGATACTGTGTATAGGAGCTACTGAAATAAGAACTAACAAACCCATCAATGTTTTTTGCTAAACCATCAGAAAATAAATTTCCCCTCCTGCATCCCCAGAAATGTGTCCTGTGTCTTCACTTAATGCTTAAAGATATATACCTAAAGAGCAGGGTTAGAGAGGAAGGCCAAGTCTTTCTGAAGAATGTTCAAGATGGATGGCAATGAAGATTGTTCAGAAATTTTATTCATGTTGGAGAAGTGCCAGTTGCACTCATAGTTAATATTTGAAAAATTAATTGTACTTGCCAAAAGACTTTTTCAAGACAGATGCTTCAATTCCTTTTAAAATGCAAGATCAAAATATGTATAATCAGTTACTTTATTTTGAAACATTACAAACTCTGTCCAAGATCAAATTCATGACACAAATTGCACAAGCTGAAATTTAAGATCAAGTTTTGGGCCTTTATTTATTTTGATAAGAATAGGCCATTTCTCCATCACTAACATGTAAGAAGAAAGAAAAATAATGTGAAAAAGATGGCCTGTTTTTTTTTTAGAGGGGGAAAAACCTTTCCTAGAAAGAGGGTAGGCCTCTGACAGGGAGAGATCCAAAAGGCCCTTTACTTCCCAGTAATTCTGTGTCAGGTCCTGCATGGATGGAGCTTTATAATGCAGTGTTGCTGCAGGTCTCACTGGAGGGAAGTAGGATCAGTGATCAATGCTGAAAGGTGAGGCCAATACTGATCCCATTCTGTATTCCTACGTTTAACATTAATATAAATTTTATTTTGTGTCTCTTACAAGTGTTATTACAAGTTCTTTATAAGGTTTAACAATATATGATTACAATTTCTGCCTCCCCACCCTGTGGAGTTAAATACATTCTCTTCCACTTTTTAAAGATGAAGCATGATGTATAATATATGACTGGAGATCAATGGCCATATCTTCTGTACATACAGAGCTGGACATTGGCCAGATATTCCAGACATTAGTCTGGTTCCCAGAGAGTATTTGTCTTAAGGAGTGGTATCTGAAGAAGTTTTATAACAGCCCAGTGTCTTTGTTACCTCTCTCCTCAGTGTTTCTGCTCTGACATGTCTCTTATCATTTTTCAGATCAAATTTTCTGTAGCTATTTCCTGGCAACCACGTTGGGTACCTGATTTTTTATTGTCATCCTTTGGACACTGAGATAAATGCTTTAATAGTCATTAAACGATGCCGCAGCCAGCATGGCACTAAAGATAGCTTGATACATGCTGCTTTAGAAACTGCCTCCCACAAAGCACACTGTGGGCCCAGCTGATGTGAGTGTAAGAGTTCAGAGATGCAGAAAAGTCAATTAATTTTGTAATATAAAATACATACTGGGGCTGTTCAATTCATGCAACTTAGGCAGCTCCTATGTCTTATTATAAATCCACTAACCTGATATCAGAATGTCTCTATCCACTTGTGAGAAAAGATTTGTGAGAAAAGATTTGTGAAGGACAGCAAGGGGGTAACAACAGCACCAGCATCTGAGTTACAGAAGAGTTCTAGAAAAACTAAGTTCTTGTAAAAGTAGTAATGAAAAGCCCATAGTTCAAGGCTGTACTTCTCATTGTAAGAGATTGTCCTTGCTGGCGGGACTCTGCAAAGAGCAGGTGAGACAGAAGCAAGCTGATACTGCCAGAGTCCTGCAGTTTTCATGGTACTGAAATTAGATATAAGCTAAATATTGGAGCAGTCTCTATGCTAGTAATATATCCAGCAGAATCTGATGGATGATGGGTCTTCAACCTAGCAGAAAGGAAAGCTATAATAAGATCCAAAGCTTAGAAGCTGAATGTTGACAAAACTCAGTTTAGAAATAAGGCTCTGAACTTTAGCTGCCGGAGTGATTAACTACTAGAATAATGTGTGCAGGGATGAGTAAATACGTGCAGACAAAGACCATCCATTTTCCTAAATGACAAAGCTTCAAAGAGGAGTCCTGAACACTGTGCATAAACTAGGGAGTACACTTTTCTGGCAAGTGTCGTGTGTCATGGAAAAGGTCATACCAGCCCATCAGCACCTTTAGGTCTTCAGATCGTCTTCACTCGCTCCATAATCAGGTGTACTCCAGGGGCCTGCAAGGCTGCTGCAAGGCCACAGGCAACACCCAGTGCCACCATTGCTCTTTGGGGGATGACCTCACTGCAAACTTGAAACTCAGGTCAGGTGAATGAAAATTTCACATTGTTTTGATCCAGCACAGGGCTACTTTCAAACTAACCAGAGCTGCTCATCTAGATTTTAAAAATCTGTAAGTTCATCATCTTTGACATAAAATCCCTTATGTAAGGCTTACTATATTTCTTTTTGTAACTACAAAAAATGTAGGTTTTTGCAGGAATAGTCAAAATGAAACTAGTAGAATGTAGTTTATAAGAGAAATCTCCAGCACTGCTGAGTTAAGAACCAGATATTTTCTCCTTCTAATCCACTCAGTTTATTCTTTCTCAGGAAGGCTGTGTATCTCAGGCATGACTCTAAGCGTACCAGAGGTCCTGTTCCAGTGAATGTTAAGTCACATTTTACAGATGTTGCTGAACTGCAGACAAGAAAAGGGAAAGCTTTTGGCCACTGTTCTCCCTCCAATCTCTTAACTTCCAAGACAGGCTAACTGATCCCCTCTCTTTACAGAAATTGCAGCAAATGGCAGGAATTAATTTGTTCTGTGTTTTCAGACCACACAGCAAAGTCCGTATCTTTTCAGAATACATCTTCTGAAGGTGCAGCAATAGCTAGAATAAGCAGTTTCACTGGGTCCCTGTCTGAGCTCAGCAAGGTGTTTTCCTTTTGCCTGCAGAGTATCTTCAGTCACTCATGACGTTTTGCAGAAACTAGAGACTCTTTGAAATTACACCAGGTTTCACTTTGTATATATGGATTTGGTAAGGTTCAAGATTTGAAATGAAGAGCAGTGATCAGAAATTTGACATGAACTACAACTGTCCAGTATCACAAAAAAAAAAAAAAAGAAATACGAGCTTTACAATGAAAGAAGAGAGACAGAACTGTCAATTCTACATAAATAGACATTATTCAGTGCAAAACTCCATCCTTACCACGATTCTTGATTTTTCAGCCTGTGCATAGCATCACTTTCAAATAATTAATGAGCACAGCTCCCTGAGACCTAAAAGCCTTTTTAGATTTATTTTTTTTTAATCGTCATCTAATTCATTTTTCTACAGCAACTTTGAGGTGCATTCCTGTAGTTTGTGTTAGGAATTTTAACCTCACCAAAAGGCTTGTATAGGCCAGAGTTGGACAAAAGATGACAAAACTCTCTTATTGCAGAGCAATAATGCTCAAGAGAGTCTATTATGTGCCTGTCTCTCCCAGTAAGCTGAAGCATCAGATTCTTGCATATATGGATTAACTTTCAGTCTGCATAGACAAAAGACTGTTGGTGGCGTTACTTTTGCTAAATCCTCTCACACTGGGGATTTTTTGTCATTTTCTGTGGCTAAGCAGTACACATGCAGAAAGGGAAGAATGCTGATGTGGGTGGAAAAGGTACAGGTACTTTTCCTAATCAGAGCATGAAACACTCCTGGAGCTGTATCAGAGATCATGTCAAGGACACTGTGCCAAGCACTACTTATTTCTCGCTGATGGGAGCCCACAGCCTTCAGAGCTTTTGGAAAGAATGCATTTTGTGAAAGACTCTGCCAAGCCTTAGCAGCTATGCCAGATTTTGTCCAGATTTGATGATTAAGAGCTTCCCCCTTTGGAAAAAGCACAGCAGTTTGGGGAATGGGGTATCTGAAGGAGGAGTTTGGGTTTCTGACCTAAGGCACCAGCACCAGTGGTAATGCCTGGTACAGAAGTCGGGTCCCACTGACTGCAGCTGCTGGTAGCTGTAATGTAGCACTTGATGAGAATCTTTGTCCCTATGCATCTGGTGGTGGGTCAGGGAGAGGGCCCTGTGGAGTGGGCGACACTGCTGGTAGTTCTTGCCTGCCCTGGGGCCTGGCCCTCTCCAAGGAGGCAGCAATGTGTCCAAAGCCCTGCAGCAGAGCCCAGCAATTAGAGCAGGACGATGCTTATGCCGTTTTTCCAAAAGCTCTCCATAAGCAGTGGTAAGATGCAGGAGGCTAACAGAGAAAAAAAAAAATCACTGGCTTTCGCAGTGCAAGATTTACAGGGTGTCAAACAAAATTAAAGGACCAGGTAAAGCTAGGTGGTAAATTCAAATTAAATAAAAGGCTATTGTCCTCATTCACTTATGAACACAGGCCATTGTAGATGACGGCAACTTACATGAGCTCACAAAGAGACTGGATGAATTCATGGATGAAAAATCCATCTTGCACTATTAAATAGAAAGCAACCACTGCTGGCTCAGGAAGGGCCTGCACCACAAAACACTGAAGATGTGAGACTGGGCCAGGGTAGTTTTGTTATATGCTTGTCCTGTTTTTATGCTTTTTCTTAAGCATCTTCTATTTGACAGACAGCTATAGGCTTCTGGACCTGTGATTTGATCCCATTTATGGTTATTTTTGTAGTCCCATAATCTTCAGAGAATCTTGTCCAAAGCTACGAAGTTTGAGTAAAAATTGTTATTTGTACAAGTGAGTGTGATCTACTGCAATAAATTCATAATTGAAGGGACATACTTTTTTATTATTGATATGTTAAAAGTAACTGAAATCTTCCTATACCTATACATGTCGTTTTCCACTATTCACTTGGCTACACTTAATGTATTTTACTAACCTGCCCATATCCTTAACTTTCTTATTGCTGCACTGTAGTATGAAGCAGATCTGTAAAATAACTGGTGGAACACAGCCAGAGGGTGGGAGGTTTGGGTCCAAAGTTTGCAGCTTGAATCCTATTCCTTTCAGCAGAAAAAGAATCCTAACTCACATTTCAGTTCATCCACTGGCTGGCTTGGTTTTGGTGAAATTATTTGCAGAGTACATGTAAGTGCTCCTAAAGCCTCAGTCTGTTAGTTAAAATATGAAATAACAAAACTATGTACTTTACAGCAAGGGCAGTGCCTGAGGTCCTGAGATCTGGAGCCAGGTCCCCAACTCTGCCACTGCTCCAAAAAGTGACCTTGCTATGCCCCTCCTCTTCCTTGCTTACACCTAGATTTCAGTACCTGAGAGATGATGTGTTCATTGTGCCTACATGCATACCCCATGCAGACCACACCTCTATTCCGAAGAGACAGAGGGCTGAAGCTGAGGCTCAGCAGTGCAGTGATTCCCAGGAGAGAGAGCCTTGACCAGTCTTGGCCAAACCTGTGCTGGGGACATGGGTAGGGCTGACCAGGGACTGCATGCGTGGCATGCGTGTGGACAACCTCTTCGGGAGGGGAAAGAGATTGGGGTAAGATGGTGTATGTTGATGAAGTTTGGACCAAGCCTGCTGTGCCCAGTCAGATTGAGGTTTGGTGGTACAGAAATCCTAAAGGAACACAAAAAATATCTATCAATTCTGTGAGGAGCAAAGGCACCTACCTGAAGCATGTAACAAATTATTTGTGGACTTGCATTTAACAAATTATTTGTGGACTACTGTCTAAGAGATTCCAAAAATCAATGCAACTTAAGGGAAGCAACTTTAGGATGAAAAAAGTGGGAGTTTAAAGTGGTTACTCATTCCTGGATCTGTTTTCCTTATCAGGGGAATGCAGCACTGGAGCTGAGAATGCAGCAGTTTACAACACTTAAAGGCAGCAACCACACTGTTCACTGTTCCCTGTTAGCCTGACAGACTGCAGCTGATGCTAATGGCTTTCATACACCAGAACCATATGAAAGTCTTACAGCCATTGTGATTTGTCTGTTGTATCATATTACAACAGCACCACTGTACCAGTATTCCAGTACAATATTAACACAATGCAGATGTATTAAGCTATTACATCCCTGTTTCTACTGAAGTATATTAGCAGGAGAGACATGTGGGTACAGTTGTACTCAGGTCTTCAAAGAATCCCTGCGTGGTCCAAACACATTCAATTCCCTGAAACATTCAGCTTTTAAGCTAAAGACCAAAAATATCTACAGCATCCCAAATAATTTTTGGCAGGCAAACCAAAAAAGATCAAAGCTCCTTTTCTGAAGCATGACCATATTTTATGTAGACATGTAACATGTCATTTAACAGGTAACAAATTTTTGAATGGCAAAGACATAAATAACAATAGGTTGCAAATAGCATTGCACAAAATATCCTACTGCAAAAATGGTCTCAAGGCAAAATGAGAGCATAGAAAAATATTTTGTAGTGCTATTTTCCCTCTTTCATTCAATAAATTCGCTTCTTAGTATTTGAAATAGGTTTGCTGATATTGGGATAGAGTGTATCATCAGTTCAAGTGAGGAGGGGAGACTTTATTTTCAATATAACTGTGAGTAAGTACTATCTATTTCAGAGGGTATTATGGGGCTTAATTAATGTTTACAGTGCCTCAGGAGTCCTACCCACATTAAAGGTATAATAAGAAGTATTCCTAATTAACTTCCTACTAAAAAGCGAAGTTTCATGAAGTTTTAAAGCAGAACAGTGGGTGAATTTGTAAACTCCATTTATTTGAATCCCTGGAGTAAGAAAAGTTAGTGGGGAAAGTGGGGAAAATCTTCAATTAATTTTCCTCAACCTGTGGGATTTAATTAAGAAGTTAGCAAAAATCTGCAAGTTTCCTGTGGGTATTTCTTATTTAATTTTCAGTTTCACAAAGACAGATCTTGCAGCTTAGAACAGATTTTGCAAGCCACAAAGAGACTAATTCAAAAATAGGTGTTAGTTTATTAAAATTGATCTAAGTACAAATCAAATTATCTAGACAAAATTCAACAGTTATATGCAGCACTCTATAGCATTTACATCCTGTAGTTTCCTTTCTCTGAATTCCTTAAAAGGGATTGCTTAGGATCTCAGAATATGCCTCACTGGCATAATTCAGCACTACGTAGAGATACTTGAGCTACCTGCAAAAGAACTAACTTGAGTGTTGGAAGCTATGTATCTCTGCTAGCTTAGAAATATATTTGAGTTAATTAGTCCTGGGGAGAAGAGGAATATATTAGCTTCAGCGGAGTGCAATATAATGTTGTGATACCAGAGCTCCCTTCTCTAGATGTACCCTCCAGGGACAAATTTCCAGTTGAGAAGCAGGAAACTATTAAAAGGACCCACAGCACTGCATGCAATGCACCACACCGAAGAGGAGCACTTGCCTGTGCCCTCAGGTTGTATCTATGCTCACAGGTAGAACAAGATCCACTTCCACCTGCTGAATTATAGCCTGCAACCAGATGCAATCAATACTTTATATTAACTTACCACTGATCCTGCCTTTATGTTTACCCATCAAACAAAGCACTGTGGAGAAGTGTGAGAACTGCAGAAGTCCCATTTCCTTGAGGACTGGTCACCATATAGCATGTGGGGCAAAATGTTTTAGTTTAGAAGGCATCAGAACTGATGAGCTCTGTCCATGTGAGGAAACAGCCATGGAATAGGGGATGATTGAGATTAAAAAAGAGGAGTTAGAGAGAAGGAAATTACATTCTTGTCTTGGAGAGTACAAATGAGCTTTAGATGCTAAAGTACTTGTCTGAAAACCATACCAGGACAGGTAGGGGTCTGTGTTCAGTTCTGAGGGTGAGTCCTGGCTTTAGGCAGCTCTTGTTCCCTCTCATCACTTGCCTGGCTTTCTAGCTTCTCTGCTTCTCTCAAAAAGTCACTTAGTGCTCAGCGCTTGTCACCAGGCTCTGCCATCTCAGAGCCTGAGTTGATCTTCGAGGAAAATGTCAGCAGGGTCCAGCATTACTGGCACTCCCCACAGCAAAAGGAGCTTGGACTTGAAGCTACGTGGTGATGAGCCTTCAAGCTCCCTGCCAGCAACCTGCTTAATTCAGACACATGAACACAACTATCGCAGTAAAGTTTCAAGGCTAGTGTTTTCAGAATAGGTCTGAAGGAATCAGACACCCAACTTCTACAGACTTTCTCAGTCTAAGTGCTTTTCTGGATTGGGGCCAGAGTGCTAATCAACTTGCAGTCCTGAGCTCGTAATGAGGAACTTAAATCCCAGCTGCTCCACTGTGCTGCTTGACTTCTCATTTGACTGTTGCCAAAAGTGTGCAATAGCATCTCTGGTTTTGGAAGACTAAGGCTTCATAAGTGTTATTTTACATCTTTTTGGACAAGGTTTTTGTCTGATGTGCAGCACAGCCTGCAAAATTATATCCTCTAACGTGTAGAATTCCAAAAAGTGTGGTAATATCTGTCTAATGCGACATCTGTCTAGCATTAAATCTAAAGAATTGGAACCATTTGTTTGATGAGCCATATAACAAAGACAAAAATTCATTCTTAGAATATCAATGGGGAACTTCTTTTTTTTAAATGAAATGTGAGATGATTTCAACTAAAAATTACGTCTGCCAGCACATATAATCCTCCAGGCAGCTTATAAAATGTTTATTAAAAAAAACATAGACTCATTAGAAGACTTTGGGGTTAAAATGCAAATAGCCTAAGATTTATATGCTGTTTAGCAATACACAGGTGCTCCCGGTGAACAGAACCAACAGAAAACTTGAGGGCATTTATGCAGACTGTGTACTTCCTGCCACACAATAGGTTGTTTGTCCTCATATTTTATTCACAAATAATTTGAGACCACAAATAATGTGAGAGTTTGCTACAGTAATCACTAGGAAACTGCAAGGTAGTCTCTCAGAGGTGCTAGACATGGATTTCTAAAGGCTGTCCTCCATACTTAACCAAGCAATTGATAACTATGTGAAAGGACCCTCCATGTCAATGCAGCAAAACTGATCTCTGTGAAATTGTACTAGCTTGGCTAGGATTCAATGAAGTTGATGATTTGGGCAAAAATTTACTGAGAAAAAGAAACACAACAAACACAAAATGTGTCAGAGCAGAAGATGCCAGCACTGCAGGCTGCTGTCAGACTTGACAGGGTTTTTACAGAGGTCAGGGCAAGCTGGCTGTGGGTAAGTGTACATCTGAGGGAGACAGAGCATCCCGTGATGCATCTAGGCTGCCGGGAGACAGCAATATGACAGATGGGAACCCATGAAATTTGCCAAGAAAATGGTAGTATTGACAAGTGTCAGTATTTTCTCTTTTAGAAAACACTTAAAACCCACCCTTAGAACCTATTTGGCTTTAGATGCAAAGCTTGAAGGAAATGAATGGTGCTGATTTACTGCAATCATTGCACTGCATGGATCATGTGAGGCTCTTTGGCTCAATGTAAAATTTCAAAATCAAGTTCTCCTTTGAAGATTCACTGAGATTTTTCTCTGTTTTCCTGCTTGTGTCAAATATAGTATGGTCTTTCTTGCTTCTCTCAGCTGGCTCAAAGCATAACTGTATTCAGCTGACCAGCTGTCACATATCAATAGTTTCCACTGGAGACCCTGTTATTTTGTCATTAGTTCTTTTGTTTATTCTATTAACAAAATAAACATCACTTGAACACTAATTATTCATTTTTATTAGTGGCTCAGGATAAAAAGTCTCTATTTCAGACAGTAATGAACCTAGGGCTAGTTGTTTCTCAGTTCTTCAGTACACATTTAAACGCTTTGCTTATGTCTCCGATTATAACTGGGAAACTAAAGCATGTCTGTTAGAAACCAAATAATGCTTATTCACCTCTAGGGTTTTTTTTTCTCCCATTGTTCTCATTTTATTTAGTACAATTAAAATACAAAGGACAATGACTATCCATAGCTTTCGGCATATTACCAATTATTTAAAATATAAGTCCAACACAACAGAGCTCACACAAAACAAAATTGAATTAACTAGTAATTCAAAGCAGTAAAATGTATCCTGTCCCATTCATTCCCTCAATTCTTCCCAAAAGGTCTTAGGAAATAGACAGTCTTTCTTTGTAGTACACTTTAAAGGTCAGAAGATTGTGTTTGCAACTTTTCCTCTCTTTTAAACTGGGGAGACTCACGCTTGCATCCCTGTGGCGACACCAGGATTGGTTATGTCAGCAAAATCTGAAAGAAACAGTAAGGCAGAACTTAACAGTACCTTAGCATCCAGCCAAGAAACCAACCAGCAGCCAAAAATCACTGGACACAGATCTTACATGCTTACAGAAAAATACTGTTACACAAGGTTTGTCAGTTGATTGCTGGCTCAGCACAGCCAAGCACAAAAATGATGAAGTTTGGGTGAGGCTCATTTAGTGGAAATAAATTTGTATAGTGATTAGGGACACAAGATTTTTTTTTTTCAGCTTGGCCATTAAAATAAATGAAAATAAACACAGCCCCCTAGATTAAACAGTTCATACTTCAGAACTAAAAAAAAAGTTTGGTTTTCTAGTTGAACCCCATCAGCTTTCAAAAGAAGAAAATTTTGGAGGGCTTCATTTCAGTATAAAGTTGTTTCGCATCAATTAAAAAGTATTTCAGCTTCATTTGAGGTAGCTTTATGAAAAGGAAAACACGGATGTGACTGAGGGAGCTTACACAGCCATGATGGAGGATGCAAGACAGCAGCCTCCCTCCTCCTCACCATCCAGCTTGCTGTGTCCTCCCCGTGCATGGGGAACCACTGTCCCAGCAGTGCTCCCAGCTCCTAGACCAGAGGGGAACACTCATGCTGGTCCTGATGTCACAGTTTCATTTTGTATGGAACAATTTCAAAAACCACCAGCACAAGGCCAGGACTCCAGATGTCTTGTCCCTTCGGTGAATCCCCAAAGGCTACAGGCTCTGGAGCCACCCTCTCTTGACCAGTACTTGTGAAGATAGAAATGAAGCTGAGTTTTGCAGACTCGATGAACACTCAAATCACGAGTGACTGGGGAGGTCACGCTCTCCACAACCTCACACCCGCCCCTGAGGAAATACATTTATACGCATCTGCCCCAGGTTAAACAGCTCTGCAGATGCGGACTGAATTCAAGGATATTTTCAGGCCAAGAAAAATGGTATTTTTCAATGAATAATCTATTTGTTGGAAATAAATGGCCTAACCTTACTGGAGAGCCAGCTCTTTTCCTGCTGCTGGAATAAACAATTCCCTTTTTTCCCTGGGGCAGTAATCACACCCACATGCTTCCAGGCTTCCTTCCTGAATTACCTACTCACTCAGCGTCCATCTCTGATGAGAGAGGCCACACCTGAGAGTGGTATCTGTAAATACGCCAAGGAACACCCACTCCCCATTTCACAGAGTGCCTGTTATTGCACTCTGATCCCCAGTAAGTGACCTGCCATGGCTTGTGCTAGCTCTAGTTTACAGCCCTTGTTGCTCATAATGCTTCTGGACCAAACTCATAGAGCTAAAAGAACCCATGATCCTCTGGAAGAATCTAGCAGAAGAAACATGAAAGAGCTACCATGGTTACTTCTGCATGTTTATTTTTTAAGACTAGGGAAAACAGTTTCAGAGACCTAGCCATGCTTTACTTACCTTTTGCCTGTCTAACGTCTGCTTAAGGTTTCCTTACTAGGTGTCCTTTTTCTTCAGCTTTTTGCCTCACAAAGTATGCAGCTAACTCCACTGCAGAGATTCAGAGAATGAATGTGCTTATACCCTTTCCTAACACCCAAAGATATTTCAAGAGCAGCAATTTTATCTGTAATGCTGTGAGATCTTCAGAGAAAGCAAATAGAAATTGCAGAAGCAGAGTAAACCCTGTGGACACTTCTCAGAAAATCTTCCTTTTCATGCTACTGAGATGTCAGATTAGCAAAACGTATTCTCTTTGATAATAGCTGAGAAGCATTAGAAAAACAAGGGACTGGATTCAACTCTCGGGGCTGTGGGTGTAAATCACAGTGAACTTCAATTGAGTTGGACCCATAACATCAAAACCTCATCCTCTCATGGCAAGTCAGTGCTAGCACGTAATCCAGAACAGGTATAGGTGATTTTTGCTGCACATCACTCAGCATATGAATTTTCAGTGGGGAGGAAAAGAGTTTAGCTCTTCTCTGAAGTCAGTTTACATTCATTGCTCTCTTAATTAAAGCAGGGTGTTATTTTCCCAGACTGAAATGGATTAGAAGTACAATGGTTTCAGTGAAAGCTGAGAATAACTTCTCTGTGATGCATTAGTAGGATGACAGAGGAATGAAAGGTTTAGTAGGCCTGCTTCTCAGAATTTGTTTACACATCCAAGAATAAAATGTTAAAACATTTAAATGTCTATTGCCTGATAGAAAATCATGTTCACAAAAGCATTCTCACCACAATGAGAGTAAACCAAATATTGTATGACTTCCCACTCTTGGATGCAGAAAAGAAACGAAAACTCTGTAAATTCTCAATGTGGACATTTACTGTAAGGTTTGGAAGGGGTTTTTTTGTTGTTATATTTTATTGCAGCACAAAGAATCACATTGAAATGGTACTTTTCCTCACAGAAACTAGCACTATCTGGGCTCCATACTAAGTTTAATAGTATCTATAGCAGTACCTGTATAGCAATGTATAGCCAAAGTTAAGACCTGGTGTAAAAGAAAAGTCAGTTAAATGTTTAATCTGGCACTTGTACCTAAATTAAATGCCATAGCTATGCTTCAGTGAAGTATATACAGAAATTGGCTCAGAATACCTTCTGTTAAATAACTATCTTTGCCAGGTTTAGTGGCTTAATATGACTTATTTCCTGGCTAAGATTAACTTCTGATTTTATGGGTATTTTTTGTTTCTCTAGTGTAATCAGCACAGATAAACAATTTCAAGGATACAATCCTTTAGACCCTCCTCAGGCAAAATGGCCACTTAAGAAAACAGGTATTTTGCTGCAGTGAGGACTGACACCATGCTGACATAGCTCTGGCACAAGGAATAGAGTTTACAGTAATGGATAATTGTATTCAGGAAAATAGACTGGTAATTAAGGACATGCAACACTTTATTATTTTATTTCTATATTTTAACTTCATGACGTACTGCTCAACACTCAGTAAGGTATTTGGGCAACACTAGTAAGCTGCAAAAAGATTAATACTAATCAATTCTCTTTTGTGCAAACTTAGATGTATTTCCATGCCAGTGTTTTCTGATGGTCAGGAAACAGATTCTGCAGGACAACTTCCTTTTGCCAACCAGCAGGAAATAATACAATATTTTTATTGCCGCACTATTAAAATTTGACTGAGGGAATCTAAGAAGGCAGCCAGATAAGAATGATCCTTTTTTCCCTTCTTTCCAATGTCTTTATTGCCAACTTTACTGTGATGTGACTAAAAATTTTTTTTAATAACTTGTGAAAAAGATCACTACAGCTACAATTACAGGCGGTTTCATGCTGAACACAGATTTTTTGACAATGAAAATTAGATCAGCTGCCTGGGGAAATTTTCCACTGTATTATTTGTAACAGCTTCAAGTTTTGAGTGTTAGTGCCTTCACTTGTAAGAAGCCTTATTATCCTTAGCCTGGGATGTGTACAGAAAGAAAGGCATTTATTATAAGAAGAGATCTGATTGCTTCTCATTTTAATAAGTGAGAACCACTTTTAAGTATTTATACTTAAAATACTTAAAGAGTGTCAGTCTCTCAGGTTTACAGCAGATGTTGAACTGCTAATTCTACAGTGATTAGCTATTAAAGACCACTTACTCCATGACCAACAGTATGAAATAGCCACATCACTCTTTTTTCCCCTAGTGGCAAGATTACATACTTTAAAGCGCATAACAGGAGAAAACTGAGTCCACTCATTATCGTTTGAGAGCAGGTTTGAATTTACTTGTACAGATATTTCTGTCTGGTGTAAGCTCAGTTTCAATATAAGGCCTCAGCTTTCCTCCTTACCCATGCTATTCTGTCCTCGTGCAGTAGATAACTTCTCCATTTCACCTGCAATGGTCACATGAGGTGGTATAGCACTCCCAAGAAAGAGAAAAATGCTTTCACATAATCATATCTCTTCTCCTTTTCTAAACTAGGTAAACCTCTGCTCACATACCCCTGATCTTTTCCTTAGCCAGGCTAAGAGGAAGGGATGCAGTGCTGCCATACTCTCCTAGTCCTCATACAGAAGGACTCAGCTTGCCAAATTGCCTTGCACAGCTCAAGCTTTTTTTCTTCTCCTGCTTACTTTGCACATCCAAAATTTAATCCCTTAATCCTCAAGCTCCTGACTGACCATGATCCAGACAAGTGCTTACCTCTTCCGTGCCTACCCGACCTCCCTTGGGCCTTTCCCACAGCAACCTCCCAGACAGCTTCCCCAGCTCTGCTTGGGAAGAAGTCATATCACATCTTCTCCAAGACCTGCTCTGTCTCCAGCCGAGGAAGGAGACTGTCTTATAAAATCCTCATTGCATTTCTTACCAGGGCTTGTACTCCCTGAGTTGCTTCTCAGGAGCAACCAGATGCTGGCTCCTTGGTGGGTGCCACTGCTACCATTGTCCTCTGCCAGGACAGTGCAGCTACAGGGTGCTCTCACAACCATGAGAACCATCTCAGTAAGGAAATTTAAAAGTACTCTGTTCAAAAGCTTCTTTTAGTGCACATTTTAATGCAGTTCCATACATACTACACTTTAAATGAAACTTTCAGTGAGGTTCATCTCTTCTAGTTGAGGAGTCTGAAAGTTAGATAAATGGTGTGGATAAGGACAAGGCTTCTAGCCCTATGCTTCCTTGATAGTCATTGAGAAAAACAAGCACCTCCTGATGGTGAACCAGTCCGTGTGAAGAGAGCAGTCTAAAACCCATCACACAAATTGCCTCTCTCTCCTAGATATACCGTATAAGGAGCCAAAGGTGACTGGTACAGATCTTGCAAAATAGCTTGGAAACATCCTTAGTTTGTTGAGAAGAATCCTTTGCTATTTTCCTACATCACCACAGAAAACAGACATGAGAGGGCTGTGTCAGGTTAAGGATAGGTTTAAATGCAGCTGTACCAGAGGAGCTTGCATGTGTCGTGGTTTAGGGCTGGGCCGGCCA
>NW_010170650.1:546-789 GCF_000695765.1 Mesitornis unicolor | reverse complement strand
AGGGAAACCATCCAACTAGTTCTAAAATAGAGTTTGGTCATTTTATCTGACACAGTTGCCTGTAAAAGCAAGGGAGTTTGATGACCTAGAAAATCCTGTTTGTGGAAGGAACTGTTGTTGTTGTAAGACTATAAAATCCAAAGTGTTACAGAGGGTTTGGGATCCTGCTTACACCCAGGGGCAGAGGAAGGCAGGAGAGAGACACTGGCACTTCAGAAAGCCAGAGAGGCAGCGGCTGGCCCA
>NW_010170650.1:0-313 GCF_000695765.1 Mesitornis unicolor | reverse complement strand
CCCCCAGCAGCAGCTTTACCCGCTGTGCCCATGCAGGGTGGGAGAAACCCATAGGCATCAGTCCGCCCCTATGTTCCAGCCAGCCTGCCTGTGAGAAATCTAACATCTACAGGCCCAAACATCTGGGGGAAATGGCCACCATCAGTAACCACACCGCTTACCTCATGGCGTATTATATACCTGAGCAATTAAACAATCTCTTCCCTCTCAGCCGCACGAAGAGGGGCTCTGATCTCAAACAGACGTGAAGTTGAGTCGTGAATCATTTAAACAACTGCTACCTTTATCTTCATAGGTGGCTACATTTCAGCAG
>NW_010170649.1:0-3705 GCF_000695765.1 Mesitornis unicolor | reverse complement strand
AAGTTCTTCAGGCAGTGCTCGTTCTGCTTCGACGTGTTTTGCGTCATGAAACCCTGAAGAGAAGGAGGTTAAAACACTTGGTTTCTGTATTCCACCTATTTACAATCCAGTAAAATCACTGTATTAAAAAAATAAAATTACCTTAGAGTAATAAGTAGTAAGTATATCCAGATGTGCTACCAAAGTACATTATTACTCTATTATAGAAAAAGCCAAGGCTCATAAATCACTTTTGATTTTCTCAGCCATTTGTTCATAAATTATTACTAGAGGGCTGCTTTTTGATGAAAAGTATCATTAAGCGATGAGTTTTTAATTTTAGCTTTAGCAAGGAGCAACATTTGTATTAATTGCAATATATATGAACTAGAAAATGACATTTCAAACCCTGAGAAACTTCTTTTTAGTCATTTGTTTATCCCTATGAGTTGCAATTATTGATGAGAAACCAAACATTTTAAGATTAAGATATTAGAAAATAATTTTTAAAATTATAACTTTAAAAAATTATAGGCTTTGACAACATTTTAAACTGATCTCATGTTCAGAAAGCTCTCCAAATACTTGAATTTATTCCCTCCCTTTTGCTGAAGCAGCAGCTGATCTCTGATCCTGCAAATGGATGCTGTAACCCTGAGTTCTGGGCTCAGACATTAATACCAGTTTTGCTGGAAGAAGCAAATGTGATTTAACTTAATTTTGTAATTAACACAGATGCTTTAATTGCCTGTTCATATGGCCTTATCGATTTGGTATAAAAATGAAAATTATGTGACTTTTTTCTTGTTTGCTGACTAGAAAAATGCAAAAATACAACATGTGCCACTGGGGTGGACTTGAAAATTTCTCATTTTCCCTGACAAATGAAAAAGCATCGTGCTCCTTGCACTACAAAACTTCATTTAGTTTGAGTTTTTCTTTTAAACCTGTTTCCTTAAAAATAGGTTGGATTTCAAAATAAAAACAGTATTCTGGAAACTGCTCAGAATTACATTTTACCTATGATTTTTGCACCAAATTATCAGTAAACCATGGAAAGGAATGTGAAATTTAAGTTTGGTTGTTTGTTACCCAGTTGGTTTTCTGAGGATTTTCTTTAGATGTAATGTTGCTATTCAGGTAGAAGAGGGCAAACAGGAGCTTAACTATTAGTAAGCATTATCTAAACTATTTTTCTTTTTAAATTAAATCTTGGAAGTCCAGCACTGAGGTTTTACACATCCATCATTATCTTGTGAATGATCCGAATTTTTACTTTCTTACCATGTTTTTTTTCTTTATTCTTAAAGCATAATTGCTCAATATATGTAACACAAATCAAGACTAAATGAGAAATGACATAATTTGACTCTGTTGAAAATGTTAATACCCAGAACATGTGTCTATAAGGATGGCAGTGTGTAATGTACTAAGAGGAATGTGACAATCTGATTTTGTCAGAAGGGATTTGCTATAGTAAGACTTATTTCAACTTATGAAATATTATTGAGGTGGCAAGAAACGGAAGATTTCCTTCCCAAATCTTACATTATGATTATGCATTTTTACTCTCTCAAAGTGTGGTTATTTTGGTCTAGCTGAATAGAACAGGAAAAAACAATCAAAATAAAATTTCAAAATGTGGAGCAGTTTTCCCCCATTTAAAAATCTTGGCTAATGAAAAGCTGTGGGACCTATTAAAATCAGGGAAAAGCCTTCAAGAACAGCCTACCAGAAGGAAAGACCTTTCCTGGAAAAACACCAAAATACTCAATATCAGTGACAAGTTCCTTACCACATCTCCGCTGTACTGCTTCAAACAGTGCAGGAGGCGACACGTATTTGCCAGCCAAAACAATGTCATCTCAAAATCATCATTGTGTTTCTGGAAGAGCAGAATTAAAACATGTGAGAGCCCTCTCTCAGTGGGGGATGCTGGCATAGCAAGACAAAGTGATTTTGAGTTTACTCCAGTATTTCAGGAAGCTCTCTCTCTGCACATGCCAATATCAGCCATTTATTCCCTGCAAACATTTATTTTTTAATCTGTAAATGCAAACAATTTTATTGCCGAGATCACAATTCTTGTTCTTCTAAAAAGGGAAGCTATGAGAGTGAGTGGATTTGAAAATCACTATGAGAGCTCAATATCGTACATTTTGACATGGGTTATAACCATCTTACACCATCTCAACGCCAAGGCAACAGAAAATGGAGACCTACCTTCAGCACTTTTTTGATGCCATTGATGGTGGAGGTGAGCAAGGAGTGCACTTTCTGGTCGTCGTTGATGTAATCTGCGTGTCTGATACACATGTAGAGGATGTAGGTGGGAAGGCAGGGGACAGTAGCAGACACTGCCTGGGGCTTCAGATCTAGAAAGATTTTTGAAGAAATTAGTTTAACATTCACCAGGTGAAGCAGGGAACACCAGGGCTGGAGATGTACGCAGGCAAATCCCTCTCACTAACACTTTACCAGGGGAGCGTGACTTCTCCAACAGCATTGGATAAGGGGATGCTGGCAGCAATTCTGATCAGACCTTCCAGTGTAAAAGAGCTCACAAGTTTATTACCCATCACAGTTACCACTGAATGTCCCAAAATATCTTTGTTCCTTTGCCACACAAAATCTCCAAGGTCTATCCCTTGCTCTCCTCTCCCCATCTATTACCACCTCGTATCAAGCTCAGCAAGTTACTGCCCGCTCTAAAAACTGCTGCCTCCTTTTACCATTTTCCATTTTTTGCTATCCCTAGGGATTATCTCCATGCTGGACTACCATAACTGCCATCACCATAAACGTACAGCCCCAGGAAGGATTCATTTGAGAAGATCTATTTGTCTGTCTTGAGATCCAAAGTTTACAGATTCAAGAGATGAAGGAGCCAGGCATAGGAGCAGAGCAGGTTCCACACCTGTAATGAGATTTTGGATGAGGAGAGGCTCATCTTCTTTATAATATTCCAACATGCCCTGAAAATCTTTCTCCTTCCTCTGGACAGCAACTTGCATGTTACGCTCGTACTGTCTCCTCTCCACCGATACCATGGCTTGGGATGCTGTGGTGAGTAAAAGAGCATGAAAGGTGGTATCTGGTGATCAAAAACTATTCACGTCTTCCATTGGCCTTAGAGCAGACACTAGGTCAAAGCATCATATATTGAATTTCCAATAATGTCATCAGCTTCAACAGACATAAAAATATAAAGAACCAGGTCATGAATTACTGCTTGGCAGTAGTTCTAACTCTGAATGAAAGAAAGAGTGCAAAAGTTGGACCTAAAGAGGAAAAAATGAAGCATTTTTTTTATTTTTCCAAGGAACGGCAGGCTAGATGGTAGTAACCCTACAGAAAGCTTTTTAGTGTATCATTTTGACAAAGAGAAAAAAAAATAGCCAGGCAATGAAAAAATACATAAGCATCACATCTTCTGGCTGTCTGTAAAGCTGAAGAACCACGGTGGCACACCATTGAGCGCTGTGCTTCCATAAAAGTTTAATAAAACCGAGGAGAACAGTGTGCAAGTCCTGCATGCAAATGGCACTGACAGAGACCAGCTGTGACAGCCATGGAAACCCTCCAGTTATTCAGCTTAATTTCACTTAATGCCTACTTTTCAGAAATTAACTCATGAGAATAGGGTTCTGTGATTAATCATGGCATTTCCAGAGAACGGGAAGCTTCTCTTACACAACACAGATGTCATGTTTGAAGTGTTTTCTG
>NW_010170648.1:656-965 GCF_000695765.1 Mesitornis unicolor | reverse complement strand
CCAATTAACGCTGCCCCTCCCCCACCTCTGGTTTAGGTTGGGGGAGGGGGGGGGCATCGCTACCCCATAGAGCCCCATTGGAACCTCAGAGGAACCTCCTCCCCCATGGATTCTTATTGCCCCATAGAGCCCCATTGCCCCATGGGTCCTTCTCACCCCATAGATCCCCATATGACCCCCATATTTCATCCCCAGGCCCACATCTCTGCCCCACATCTCCCCATGATGATCTCCAGCACCTCCCCCTCGCAGTCAGGGCCCCATTTCCCCTCCAATCTCGCCCATATCTGCCCCATATCAGTCCCATTC
>NW_010170648.1:0-546 GCF_000695765.1 Mesitornis unicolor | reverse complement strand
CCATTTCCCCCCACATCTCCCCATGATGATCTCCAGCCCCTCCCCCTCGCAGTCAGGGCCCCATTTCCCCTCAAATCTCGCCCATATCTGCCCCATATCAGTCCAATTCCCCCCCAAATCTCCCCCATATCTCACCCCAAATCACCCCACATCTGCCCCACATCTCACTGTGATGATCTCCAGCACCTCTCCCTTACAGTCAAGGCTCTGTTTCCCCCCATATCTGCCCCATTTCTTCCCTAGAGCCCCATTGCCCCATGGGTCCTTCTCACCCCATAGATCCCCATATGACCCCCATATTTCATCCCCAGGCCCACATCTCTGCCCCACATCTCCCCATGATGATCTCCAGCACCTCCCCCTTCGCAGTCAGGGCTCCATTTCCCCCAGATCTTGCCCATTTCCCCCCCAAATCTTCCCCATATCAGCCCCATTTCCTCCCAAATCCCCCCCAGATCTCCCCGTGATGATCTCCAGCACCTCCCTATTGCAGTCAGGGCCCCATTTCCCCCCAGATCTGCCCCATTTCCCCCCACATCTCCCCCC
>NW_010170647.1:0-1101 GCF_000695765.1 Mesitornis unicolor | reverse complement strand
TGCTGTTGTCCTTGACCCGTCTCGCTACATTCTAGATCAGCAGTTCACGGCACAACATTTATTGAAGATTTTTCTGCAGATAGATAAGAATGTGAAGTAGGTACAGGTGAGCTTCTATAGCCAAGTTATCACAATTTACTGTATTTGTTGGAGCCTGGTTTTTGGCCCCTGTCCTGGGTGCAGTGTGCTCTTTTGCTAAAGAAACACTTGAGTAACCCAAAGGCCAGAAGTCAAGCTACAGCTTTTTAAATTATGTGGCATTCTGCCTCTATGAAAGGGACACAAAGCTGGTCCCAAAGTGTGCTTTGCAATAAAATGGTAAGTGCAGTGATAGCACACTGGCTTTTTATTGTAGCAGTCTTTACAGTGGCATTTGACTGGTCCTGAGTAAATCAGGAAAAACTCTATACCAAAGCTTTTGAACATATGAGAAAATACTCCAGAAGCAAACAGTGCCCAAAAAGTTCAGAGGTGAGACTCACTGGCTGGACAGGTCTGGAAGATGAGCAGAAAAGGCAACTCATAGGGAGCAAACGCCACGGAGGCAGGTGAGGGATCCTGGAGGGGGAGGTGGCTGGTCCCTGCCAGGCCCTCTGGCGCAAACCTTTTGCTTCGGGGAGTCCCCTCTCTTTTGACTTTTCCAAGAAAGCATTAAAAAAAAGAAGAGGGGGAGGAGGTGGGAAAGAAGATAAATGGGCTCTTGTTACTCAGCGCCAGGAATAACTGACCAGTAAATTTCCACCAAGGAGTCCCTTCCCACATGGCCCAGCACTGTGAAGTTCGTGGACGTGGTACCTACCATCTGCCTATCGTGATCAGTGTCCTCTTTTATACATACGTATGTCTAAACTGGCCTTTATATTTATGTGTATGTATAAATTGTCATTTAGGTAGCTGTGTGCTGAGACTGCGGGAGGCCGGCAGAGTACAACGCCGCTTCAAGCCACCGCCACCTTCAGACGCATTTCCTCAGCTGCGGAGGAGAAGGACCAGGTTTCAGCCTGCAGTCGCTTTAATTTAAATTTTCACTCCCTTAGAAAAAATAGGGTTTTAATGGGTTGGGTTTTTTTTCAGACCGCCGGGAGGGCGCTGCCCGCCACG
>NW_010170646.1:0-964 GCF_000695765.1 Mesitornis unicolor | reverse complement strand
TGGGGACACTGGGCTGCACTGGTGGCACTGGAGCAGACTGGGAGCACTGGTCCAGACTGGTGGCACTGGTGCAGGGGGCTGCGGGCCCCACGGCCGTGCCCCCCCCATGCCCTTGGGCTGCCCTTGACGGTTGCCATGGTGACTAAGCCGGACCCTGGGGGGCTGGGGGGGGACGTGTTACTGGGAGAGGACCTTGGAGTGGGACTGGGGACACTGGGGGAGGTCAGGATGTGACAGCGGGCACCGCCGTGGCACCGCCGTGTCCCCAAAACAGCCACCACGGGCACAACCGTGTCCCAACAGCCGTGTCCCCACAACAGTCACCATGGGCACAGCCGGTCCCCGAGCACAACCGCGTCCCCAGGCACAGCCATGTCCCTGGTCCCGGTTGTTCCTGGTCCAGTTGTCCGCGATCCTAGCTGTCCCCAGTCGTCCCCAGTCCCAGTTGTTCCCGGTCCCAGTTGTCCCAGTTCCAGTTGTCCCCAATCCCAGTTCTCCCCAGTCCCGGTTGTCGTCAGTCTCAGTTGTCCCAGTCCCAGTAGTTTCCAGTTCTGGTTGTTCCCACTCCCAGTTGTACCCAGTCCCGGTTTTCCCCGGTTCCAGTTGTCCCTACTCCCAGTTGTCCCAGTTCCAGTTGTCCCCACTCTCAGTCAGTTGTCACCAGTCCCAGTTGCCACCAGTTTCAGTTGTCTCCAGTCCCAGTTGTCCCAGCCCCGGTTGTCCCAGTTCCAGTTGTACCCAGTCCCAGTTGTCGCCAGTTCCAGTTGTCCCAGTCCCGGTTATTCCCAGTCCCAGTTGTCCCAGTCCCAGCTGTCCTCGGTCCCAGTTGTCCCCGGTCCCAGTTGTCCCCGGTCCCCATTGTTCCCAGTCCCAGTTGTTCCCAGTCCCAGTTGTTCCAGTCCCAGTTGTTCCCAGTCCCAGTTGTCCCCAGTACCAGTTGTCCCCGGTCCCCGTTGTTCCCAGT
>NW_010170645.1:611-839 GCF_000695765.1 Mesitornis unicolor | reverse complement strand
GGTGGAGAACACGGATGAGACCTACTGCATCGACAACGAAGCGCTCTACGACATCTGCTTCCGCACCCTCAAGCTGGCCACCCCCACCTACGGCGACCTCAACCACTTGGTATCGGCCACCATGAGCGGCGTCACCACCTCCCTCCGCTTCCCCGGCCAGCTCAACGCCGACCTGCGCAAGCTGGCAGTCAACATGGTGCCCTTCCCACGCCTCCACTTCTTCATGCC
>NW_010170645.1:0-244 GCF_000695765.1 Mesitornis unicolor | reverse complement strand
AAGGCTTTCCTGCACTGGGACACGGGTGAGGGGATGGACGAGATGGAGTTCACCGAGGCCGAGAGCAACATGAACGACCTGGTGTCCGAGTACCAGCAGTACCAGGACGCCACGGCCGAGGAGGAGGGCGAGATGTACGAGGACGACGAGGAGGAGTCGGAGGCGCAGGGCGCCAAGTGATGCCCCCCACGCCCGCAGCCCCCGCTCCGGCTTCGCGCTGATGACCCCTCAGGATGGGCTCCCC
>NW_010170644.1:0-14839 GCF_000695765.1 Mesitornis unicolor | reverse complement strand
CCACAGCGCCCTCTGCCCCCCCGGCGGGGCACGGCACGGAGCGGGAGCGACCTCTCCGGGAGTGCCCACGGAGAAAGGCGGCGGCCGGATTCGCCGCAGGTCGGGGCCAGGGCCTTGTGCTCTCCACTGTGAGCAAGGGGGCAGGGCTGCTTTAGGAGAAAAAAGGTATCGGTCTGAAGGTCCCCAGGGCCTAGAGGAGATTGACCAGAGGAAGCTTCCAGCCCCCATGACCCCAGACTGGAAGCAGAGACACCCTAAATATTCCTGTGAGGGAAAAAAGACACTGCACCCTCTTTGGCAAAACAGGTAGGAGCTGCCCAGAACTTTTAACATAGTTCTGACTAAGCAATGATGTATCTGACAAAACTTCATTTTCACTTGTTTTATTCCAAAAACACATCATTAAAAACCATTTAAAAATACTACAAACGGCTGTTTCAGAGTGCTGTCTCTGACAATACAAAACTAAAAAACCCCCGCCACTCTCGCACAGTCCTTTTCCTCAGAAACCACGCTATTTCAATGCCCCAGTTTGCTTCCTTCGCAGGCTGAGATAACCCAGGCACTGCTCACATAACCACTGGGCTGTACGGCAACTGGCGCTTGACACACAGGCCTGGCAGGCATGGCCCTGTACCAGGGCTTGGCAGCACAGCCAGGCACTGTGTGGCGCGCACACACACACACACACACCTGTGTACGTGCTCTTAGTGTTACTGTTCCTTGCAGTGTTTTCTCCTTCTCTGATCCAAACTGGCCACAGAAGAGACCGTGAGCAGTTGCTGCCATTCTCTTCCATCAACCTGCTGCTTTCTATGCCTTGAGGCCACTTTATCTTCACGGGTGCTCACCTGGGAGGCAGTGGCCCCACTGGAATCCCGTGCTGCTGCCCACGCTCTCCTGAGCATCTGTCTGGATGCCAAAGATGCAGCTTCCTACCAGGCCTCTCACCTCAACTCTCAACCACAGAGCATTTCAGAAACTGCGCTCCCTCCGGGCAGAGCGGCCTGCAGTGGGCGTTAAGTACGGTGAGCAGGAGCAACCTGTGGCTGAACTCAAAACGACTTATGCGAGGAGTAGCTGCCACCGTGTGACCAAAGACATTCCCTCAACCAGACTGAAGGAGATGTAGAAAAGGAGTAACAGCAGTGGGAAAGAAAAGCAAATACTGAAGTGAGCAGACCTGTTACCAGCCTCAAAAACCCGAACTCGCTGAAAACAACCCTAGAAAGATTACAGAAGGGGATCAGAGCAGAGAATCTGTGAACATCTGGAAAAAAGAAGAGCTGACTCTAGCTCTGCATATACTTTCTCTGGGTGCTTGAGGATGTCTGGCCAGTCAGCCGGGGAGAGCTTGTTAACAGGGGCTCAGCTCTGTGTGGCTGCGCGGGCGCCCAGCTCATCCATCGGAGGATGAGCCATCTTCATCTCGGTTGCCAACTGCTTGCCTGTCTGCTGCTCAGGCAACATCACCATCACCTGCCACTCCCCAATGAGGTAGGTAGTTGAACTGTGCAAGGACTGTCTGGCCTTCCAGTGGCACATCAAAGCCTCAACCGCTAAAAATTGGACAAAATCATAAGCTCTAAGCTACCTAAAAAGGTTATCCCAAATCCCAGTACCTGCTTCTGTCACAGAACACCTCATATCCCAAGGGCTATCACGCAGGTGAGAAAACATTGACAGTTTGCCAAAAAATAGGGGCACGTATTTCCCAGCTGAGCATAGCTGCCAGTCTGTGTACCTTGCCCACGCGTACAGAGGACGTGGTAAAAAGTCCAGTAAAATTAACAGGTGGGCTTCTCATTGACTGACTGGGATTTACGATCATTCTGAGACAGGTAGTAACTAAGTCCCAAATGCTAACCACCCTCTTCCAGAGACGAGCACAACCACCCCGTTAAAAAGCCATAATCCAACATCCTACTTAACGTTCTTATGGCGACAGCGTAACCAGGTCCCCCTGTATGGGAACAACTTCAACATCAGCCTATCGCTGTTCTCTTAGCTCTAGTGTAAAGGATAAGAAGTCTGAGAGAAGAAGAAAGAAGATAACACTGATCTTCAGATTTCCACAGAGATCAGTTTGAGCTGAAGAGAGAAAGAGAAGTCTCTACAGTTCTGTTTTCAGCCATTGAGAACCGATCTCGCTGTAGCTCTTCCTCCTTTTCACTTTGTAAGTCAAGGCTTGGGAATATTCAGACAGCAGATGCTCCCAGTAGCAAGAGACATCCTCCATCTGCAAGTGCTCGGTGATGAATTGGCGTCCCCTGGAGACACACAAGGCACAGTCAGAACCAATTTCCAGCTCCTACAAGAGTCTTTGGTCTTGTTTTCTACGTATATCAACTTTCCCTCTTCTGTGTTTTAAATGAGAAACAACACGCGCTGCTCTGTACCGTCTATTTTAATTTCACACTTTTCATTCACACTCACAGCTCTGACAGTTGCAGTGCTTTTGTTATCCTCAAGATGGTATTTGTTATCTGGGATAATAAATATCAGATTTCCCATATCAGATACACTGAGCAGCACTGATGCAGTCGCTGCCAGCCTGGATACACAGCGCTTACAACGCAGACACAGCTCCCGGGGGGCAACTCACCTCATACCGAGATGAAAGCTCCCAACTTCTGATAGCTTTCAGTGGGGTTCCTTACATGGGCCACATCTGAACCAAAGACCCAAGCATATAATCTTGCTCTTCCATTCCTCCCCAGCTTGCTACAAGTTCCCCAATTCTCCTGCAGTTATTGCAGAATATCAGTTATACCGCACCCTATTAATACTTGGTTGTCTTTGACAGGTAACCCCTTCAAAAGCTGCATAAGATGCACTGGAAGAAGCCTGCCTGACAGCCAGAAATGACACACAACTTACCTCTCTGAAATTTCTTGTGCTATGGCATCATTTTCCTTTACAAATTGCAACAGCTCCCTACGATGAAGAAAAAAAAATGCTATGAAACAAGTAGCTCAATGGAGAACACTGTCCCTCAGCTAAACTGTTGTGGATGATGAGATTATAGCTGAGTGAGAGACAGGAGCTCCTCTTTTCAGAGCACAAAAAAACCCGGCCATTCTCAGTTGATCTGTATCAGCACTGGATGGCATGCTGAAATCTGGGACCTCAGACATTTTTGGCCCAGCGATACGTTCCTCTTTCCCTCCTCTGTGCTGCAGGATCCACTTGCAAATTTAAGTGCCTGCTGATTTTGGTAAGGGTGACACCAGTGAAACCACAATCCTTCAGTAACATGAGCAAAGGATTCTTTGGGGGCAGTAATAAAGGGAAATGAACATGACCCCCAAGAGCCTTTGCCTCAGAGTGGAGTCACTTCTTAGCATAACACAAACCAAACCCCTTCCCAAACACAGCACTGGTGTCCTGTGGTGCCCAATGCTCCGCTGAGCACGCTCGGGGTCTCGCACCTGACGTCAGAGAGGTCTGAGCGGACTGGGATGTAGTGGACCCAAGGCTTCAGCTGGGGGTAGAAGAACTCCAACCACTCTTCTCCAACGTGAAAGACGAGCGAACCACACAAGAAGAGGTGTTTCAGCCGGAAACTGGCAGCCACTCCCCGGAAATTAAACAGGTACCTTTAAAAGGAGAAGCAAAGACAGGGACCTGATCACCCCTGGCACTTTGTGAGGAAATGCACTAAGAAACCAGGCTCCGAGTAGCTGCCAGGCTTCTCTGTGGGGGGTGGATCTGTCTCACACTGAGCCAAGCACCCGTTGCTGAAACCAAGTGAAGACATTTATCTGAAGCTCCTCACAGGAAAGGTGAGCTGAAGTTAGGGGTGTGCTAGGTGAGTTTCTTGCTGCCTGTCAAAACTGAGGGACAAAATCAAGGTGTGCTGTTTACCTCTGATAAAGGCACTTGCCCACAACAAACCAAAGAGGCCTCACAGACGACTGTCAACAGGACATGGAAGGTCACAAGGAGGATGCAGACCCTGTGACTCTACACTTCAGACGCTGTTACCACAAGGAGCTTCTCCCCAGTTCTCTGCTGTCTTGCAGTGAGGGTTTTTGTTCCCTGTTCTGCTTTGCTACATCTATCTCAGTTGTTTTGGGTTTTTTTTGTCGTTTTGGGTTTTTTGTCCTCTGGGATCCTGCTTTAATCTCAATCTAATTGTTTGATATTAACTTGGGAATGCAACCCTAGGAGGTTAAACAGGCTAGCACACAACAGATGGCTTTGCAGATAACAAAGAATCCACAATTTTGTTTTCAGTATTTTCTGCCAAGTTAGTAAAGTGGGCTTGACTAGGGGGGGTGAAGGGGGATTTCTCTTTGCAAACCGTATCTCAGAGGGATGTTTGTTTGCTTACTTGCTTGCTTTTTTAAACCCACATTTCTCCAATTATACGGAAAGCTGTTTTTCCTGTGGGTAAAATCCCTCAGTACATAAAACTAACCTTTGAAGTCAAACATTTTGGGCTGGGGGAAGGGAGTTCTTCCTTTAATGAAGCTATTTTGGGCGAGATGGGGATTATATATTATATATTTGAGGTGAGGTGGGAATTATAGCTAAACTTAGTTCAGGAGTGAGTGACAAGGAGTAAGTCTGAAGTTATTTTGCATTCCTTTTATTACCTACGAGCTCCAGGCAGGGATGAGGAGCTTGCTGTATTAGGAACTGAGCAAATACACGTAGAGATGTAACAAGCGCAGTGGTCTGGAAGCGCAGAAATGCCTCTGTCCAATTCCAGACACAGCTCTCACCATTTCTGACCTCAGCCAGGTCACTGGCTTTGGAGTCTCCTTATCTGGAGACATTCAAAACCCGCCTGGACACGTTCCAGTGTGACCTACTCTAGGTGATCCTGCTCTGGCAGGGGTTGGACCGGATGATCTTTTGAGGTCCCTGCCAACTCCTAATATTCTGTGATTCTGTGACTGAGGGCTGCTCTCAGGCAGCCTCTGCTACAGCACCTACACCGAAGGACACAGAGAGAAGCTCATGTTGACCCTACCAGAGCCTGGGCTAGGACAGAAGGGTGTGAGAATGTCTCAGCCCAAACTGTACAAAGGGCTTCAGAGGCATCAGGAGTCGGGAAGTCTACGAGTAACAGAAGGGAGAAATCTGGGCAACAGTTTAGTGAAATGTAAAATGAGGCAACTCAATCACGTTTGCACAAAAACACAGATGCAGCCAAGTGACCAAGTTCTTGTATCAGCACATCCTAGCTGGTAGAATCACAACTCAGTAATTCTAAAGCAGAAGAAAAGGCAAACCATCAGACATACGCGTGCATACGCACTAAGAGTTTATATTCTTACAGAAACCCACAAGCGTATTACACCAAAACCCCCTTCCTAAAGTAGTTAAAAAGGTAAGAACCTTTGTAAATCATAACCACATCCTCCCAAGCAACATACAAAGTACGAATCAATGCTGTATCTGCTCAATCATATTTCAGGTTCCCTCTTTCCATATATCCATCCAATGGCAACACTTCCCCCAGTATGCATATGGAGATGGTTCCTTAGTTCCATATGTCTTCGAAGGCAGCAATGCTATCACTACTGTAGCACCGAAAAAATGATTTTGAACACACAGCTTGGTACAGGAATATAAAGAAAACTTGATGGAAAGCCCTTTTGATTAAAATAAAATTTTTTCCATCTCCATGTTCATTAGTGATCCAAGACCTTTACTTTCCCCAAAGCACTTTATTTCTCCTGTCCTGACAGGGGAAAGCTGACAATAAAAGAGGCCATGCTAAGCTCCCAAATTTTCAACTGCCTTATGTTCACAAGCTTTTTTTTGTCTGCATGGAGCTGGTGGCTGGAATCAGATCTTAAAATGAGACCTTACACCATACAAGGAAAGAAGTAACCCATAGCCCTTGAACAGCTTTACTAGTCAAAACTCTTACTTGTATTTGCAGTGATCGACCAGTGGAATTTCCTTTGCAGGAGGCTTCCCTAAGGTGTCCTTAAAATAAAGAGAATTTTAAAAAATCACTACATTTTATATGGTGATTTCATGTTTGCTTCCCTTCTCGGAAACAAAGTTGAAGTCTCAAAACACCCCATCCCCACTTCTGAGAAAACCTTCTCTGGTGGGCTTTTAGAAGCATTATGAAGAATTTCCAGCCCTTCAAACAAGAAAAAAAGTTCAGTAAATTACACACTGCCTGTAAGCAAATGCCTGCACAACCACATTAAATGACAATGTTTAGTTGGCAACTCCAGAGAAAACAGCTTGGGACAATGGACCATGTGAAGCCAAGTGTAACTGGATTAGCCAACTGTCTGGAGAGAACTGGACTGTAGCCCAAGTATGGAACTAAAAAGTTATCAACAACCATTATCAGAAAGTTATCAACAAGACCAAGAAACAGAGATTACAGAAAAAGGTTTAAAAAGACTGACACCAGCACACAGGCAGCTTACAGCCAGAAGGGGAAAAATTGGCTAATTCTGTTCTAATGGAAAAGTAGAAGACTGGAACAGGTTCGTTTTCTTGTATGTGCTGGTTTCCTTGAACAAAAAGCGTAAATGGAAGAGGAACGTTTGGCCTACCAGGCTCTAGAGACTCCTTCATTTGTCAGAGAGATGCAGCTATCAAGGGAAGGAGAAGCCTCCCCCACTCTAGAGGATCACCCACAGCTCTCCAAGAGGATGCACCTCAATCATGAAAGCCACCTTGCAATGCTACCCTTTCTGGCCTTCACAGTCAGGGGACAGACAGCACCCACGCACCTTCTCGGATTTCCAAGCCTGGTTTTTAGTGTACTCAGCGTCAACAAGTTCTGGGTCTTCTCGAGACAGCAGAATGAGGGGATCTCTCTCAGGGCTCGTCCTGCAAAAGAAATGCGATCGGTCACTGCCAATCCCCAACACAGCTGACAACTACAGGACCCGAGATCCTGTCTCTTTATGGGGCTGACCTCCCTATGTGACCCACAAACATTAAGTGCCTACCATACACTGTCTTTCTGCCCAAGGGTGTATTTAGCAGAAGAGAATGAGTTATGTGTACCGAAGTTATTTGAAACTCTGTTTCTTTGTTTCACTTACTAAATATTTTAAAGTATTACTTGAGCAACTCCCAGGACAAATCAGCAGAGATGTCGTTTCCTTCACACCTTATCTTGATGGGTGCCAAATACTTTAATTTCCTTCTAAGTCAGAGCGAGCTAAGAGACACTAAGCACCTTCAGCTCTTGATCCCTCTGACACCAACTTAAAACACTTCTGATAAACAAGGTTATGACATCCCTGAGACTTGTTCCACATCATCTCCTGAGCCTACCTAGTAAGATATCTAATCTAGTCCTATTCAGGATGGAGGAGACAGTTCTGGAGGAACAGAAGGGAGTAGGGGTTAACACTGTTTTCAAACTGTCACTGCAGGGGGGGAATATATATATATATATATATGTATATATATATATACACACATACACATACACATACACAAAAAATCTACTCTCTTATTCCCCACCACTCAGGTAACTTGATCCAAGAATACGTGTTCATTCACTGTCAAACACTTGCATAGAGAATAAAGTATTCAAATTGCCAAGAAGCATGCACATCAATATCAAATCTCTGAATTTGTCTCAAGCACCTGCAGTTCCCTTCACAGGACAAAACAAGCTGGTTCCTAGTGTGACAGTTTTACTCATTCAGAAATAATGTCGCAAATCCAGCACAACTTCTGCTCCCAATATTAGATTTATTATAATAAACTAGTTGCAAATGGCAACTCTTATGGAGAATCACTAATGGTGCAAAGCTGCTGTACAAAATGTCTGGCTTTCAGTACTCTTAAAAAAATGCATTCTGGGTTACACTTGTTTAGGTCTTGGAGACACCAGAATTTCTGCATACAGACAGCTGTCATGGTACATGTTGCGAGAATCTCCTGTTACAGGAAAATATGCTCACCTGGATCCTCGGAAATATCCTTTAGAGATTTTTTTCATCCATGGCCATTTTTCTGCCGATCTGAAAATATTGTTTATACATGGCAGTAAATGATTTAATATAACCAAGAAACAGCGCTCTCATCAGTTTTCACAGCATGATCTCTTTTTATTACTCTTCATTTTTGATGGAAATCACTTTCTTCATTATAGCAGAAAAACCTCTCAGCCAGGTCCAATGAAACAGGTTATCCTGTGAATATCATGTTTAAGGCAATATGATATAGGCTACTTTTCAGAACATCTTTCAGTCAAAACAATGAATTACACACAACCTCCTCACCAAACCTCTAATGGTATTAAAATTCACCTAAAATTTGAATCCATTTTTTGTATTGTAGCTTTATTTTTCTATACTTCACTGAATATGGATAATATAAAATGACTAGAGTTTTTAACCAGTGACATTTCCCAAGTAAAAAACAAAACAAAACAAAACCTCATGCCTGTCTAGGGTTTTGCATTTAAAACACAGGGGTTCGTGGGTTTAACGTTCATTTTAAACCTAAGGAACTCTTTCAAAATAGCTGTTCATATGTTTTATTTCTGTCAGTGCAGTGACCCGTCTCCCTGCAGGGAACTCTTTGTGGCACCTTTCTGTTGCACCCAGCATGACATGTGGGTCCTGATCCCCAAACTGATCTGTGCGGGTCATGCTTTGCATCTGCTTGTAACCCAGTGACACAAGCGGGGTTCACTGAGAAAGCAAGGATAAGTAAATGCTCTGATATATTGATAAACATTACATTACATTAGGCTTCAGCTATGATTAGTCCTATAGGTCTTCAGTTTGAAGAGGGAAATATTCAACCTTGCATTCTGATATCAAATGATTGACTTCAAGGTGTTTCTTGCTTGTTATGTTTCTATGTTCACTCACTGTTGCACACTTCGTCACTCTCCATGTGAAACAACCCCTTATTCTGCTAACAGTCAAAGATCCTGCCTAAAGAAAGACTCCCAGTCACAAAAGTCTTCTGTCTTGCTCTCAGCCCCTTTAATGACCATTGATTCTTGGGAACAAGTCCAGGTCTCTCTATTGCACAAGAATACGCAAGTAAAAGCAGATTTAAAGGCTTTCCTTTACCCTTTCAGAAGCTTATGCAAACATCCTGAATCATCCCTACAGTGAAAAAAGCCACAGCTCCTAGAGAAGTAGCTGGAAACAAAGGAAAATAGTGCCATGTGGCAGGGGAGATTTCTGCAGGCAAAAGATAACTGCTACTTTATTGACAAACCCCACCCCACCAAAAATGACAGTAATCTGGCCCTGACAGCATGAAGAATGTGTATACTTTGTCCTCTGCATTAGTTACTAAAGTGATGGAAACAGAGGAGCTAATTATAACCTCTAGTTACGTCATCCAAGGTTTCCATGGAGAATCCTTGTGGAGCAGCTAGGCTGGATGTAGTCACTCACAGGCAGCAGGACAGACCACAGGCCAACAGACCCATGGTCTGAGCTTTCAACAGCAGCCCAATGCTGCCCAGTGCTAGGTGGCTTCTACTGTGAGTTTGTCTTCCATTAAACCTCCCCCCACACATAAACATTTCCAAAACATACCTTCTGAGGTCCTCTCTCATGAGGTCCCAGCGCCCTAAACCTGTTGGGTAAATTGGCCAAACAGCTGGTCCTCCTTCCCAAAATGTCCAGGCAGGATACATGATATCATTGTATTCTTGAGTCTTAAGAAAAAGGAGAATAATAAAAGAGTAAGAGCAATAATTACTTTAGTTTACTAACTTGAAGCAATGAACATCCCTCTGGGAATTCTGTCAGCTTTCTTCGTTACCATTCCACAAGCAGCCATGAGACCTCTGTGGTCACCATGGTGTTGCTGGGGTTCACATGAAGACAACCCAACAGAGAAAAGCCCGTGTATTTCAGCATTCATACTTGCTCTGAGTGGGCCACTGGACCAGATGACCTCCTAAGGTCCCTTCCAACCAAAATGTTTCAATGATTTAAAAAAGGCTATGTCTTGATGCATGACAACATGGAACTTTCACATCAGAAAACAAAAAAAAAGTCCCATGGTACAGCTGATTAGTAAACAGCAGAAGACCGGAGCTTCACTCACCTTTCTAAAGACCTGTGTCTATGTGTAGCCACAAATGTTTTCTACTGATCGTAAACTGAGGCATTATTATCTCCTCAGAGATGAAGGCACTTCTAGACACTCGGACATTTAGCCTTTCAACACTTCAGTTCATTCCAGCCTTTCTAGAGAACACTTAAAAAGTCACTGTAACAAATATCCACATCATTTAAGAATTTCAGTTCCTCAGTCCTATTTGGATGCTTAAATTCCCATTTACCAGAGGGAAGACCAGCACTTAAGACTAAACCCTTTCATGAAACCACACTATAGGTTGCTTCCTTGTACTAGTAATAAATTTTTATCCAAATTATCCATCTATCTGTCACCTGGAGATACTGGAGCGAGTTCAAGGCCACCAAGGTAGTAAGGATGTTGGTGCACATGACATATAAACAGAGGCTGAGGACTGGGTTTGTTTATACATAGGAAGAGCAGGATTGGAGGAATATAAATGCTGTCTCCTACTACCTAGTGGGAGAGCTCAGAGAAGACAGAGGCAAACTTTTCAGAAGTACACTGAGACAGAATGAGAGGCTTGGATTGCAAGAGGGGATTCCAATGAGATACTGGGAAATACATTTTCATTCTGAGGGAGATCAAACACTGGGGCATGTGCCCAGGGAGGTACGGATGCCATCCTATGGGATGCTCAGAACTGGGCAGGACACAGCCTGGAGCACCCTGACCTAGCTGGTCCTGCTCGGAGTGAGGGGCTACACTAGGTGACCTCCTGAAGTCCCTTTCAACTTAACCAAGTGTGTGCTTCTACAATCTGCTCCTTCTCAATCTTGCTGTAAACAGGCATTGGTAGCAAACCATGGCAGCTCCACCACCACCCCAGGGCTGGCCTTGCAAGATGCAGAACTGGGCAATCCTGCAATCTCTTGTGCTTTCAGCCTCAGAAAGCCCCCCTGGACCAGCACCCTGGAGCCTTCCTCATTCTGGCAGGGACTAATGCTGGCTGGCTAAATGTGAGCTGTGCTGGGGTCACTAGGTTTCAGCTAAGGATAGGGCTGAGGTTACAGATATTGCACAATGGTGATCAAGAACTCAGTTTCTTGCAGGGTCCTGCAAGGCACACAGGGGTAGGATGATGAATATGGTTGCAAAGGTTAAACTCCTGCAACCTGCTCTGCAGCAGTTTGGGTTCTGCTGGCTAGAGTTAAGGCTGTGCAATGGTCAAGGGGCAAGACAGTCAGCTTTACAACATCTGGCAGCAAACGTGGTTTTTGAATGACAGCGCTTGCAATGCTGTACTGAAACTCTAGAGTGAGTTTTAGGATGGCTGGGGACTAGGCAATAGTTACAGATTGCATCAGAGTTCAGACTGCATGAGCTGAAGACCTGGGTAAGATGCTACAAGTTAACCAAAACAGAACAGGGCCTGAACTAACAAGAGCAAATGGTTTATTGCTTCTTTTTGCACCTTGTTGTCTGCTGGACTTCAGCCAAGGACAGGACCACAATCAAGGTTAGGTAGCAAGAGTACAGCATTTGGGCACGCTGGGCACACACTAAGACAAAGCAGGATTAGCTGAAGTTGGAGGTGTAATGATATTTTGTTGGAAACAGTAAGACACTATGCCACAGTCGGGTTTAACAACGGGAAAGGCAGGAAAACATAGGGGAGGACTCTCCAGTGTGGGAACAGAGACGCAGAAAACGAATGTCTGTGTGTGCACCTCTGTGTGCATCTGCATGTTTGGAAAATGCTCATCTGTGGTACCAAAAAAGACAACTAATATATTTATACTAAATGAGAATAATAGTATGACAGCTGACTGATGATCAAAAACCCTTAACAATGCTGATAAACTACAGCTACAATTTTGACAGAAGCACTGTAGCAAGTGACAGTGATGCTGGCACACATCCCATCCAGCTGTGCATCTGCCACTGCGGCAGAGGTATTTTTTGACCTGGAAGAGGAGCTAACGAGGAGAAAAACTGTTCTGTTGAATAAATCTGCAAGTCTATCTGCCAGAAAACTGGAAGTGAAAGGAAACATAAAGTGCAAAAAAGAGCAAGCAATTTTAACACAAAGAAAATCTGCGGGGAACTATTCTCAAAAATACATTCCCAAGAGAAAGGAGGACATGGTGTCTCAGAAATGCTCAGCTTTTAAAGTGTGCACACCTTACTGAAAGAGAAGACTGGGATAATGGGCTTCATCCACTGGGGGACCTGGGGGTAGTCTCGCACATTGATCACCATTTCCATGTCAGGGAGGCGGTTGATGATGCCCAGAATGAAGTGCTCAACTCCACTGCATCTGTGGAGAAACGACATATGGCAAAGAGCTACAAGGAGAAGGCACAGTAATGCAGTCTCTTGCAGGCCTTTCTCTCTGTGCAGGAGCAGAAGAGATGGTGTGCCCGAGCCACACAGCAACGCAGGCTGGGAACTGCCTGTGGCAGCCTCTAAGCCCCAATGCAGCACAGACACCAATGAAGCAACCCATCCTGTTACATCTGGCCTGATCTGCAGCTTTCCCTGCAATCCCACAGCCAACCAAACCTTTGTACACTGAGGTGCAACAATGACACCTCCTGCTACATCTAAGCCTCATACATAACTTTCTAGGCTCCTGCTCTGATAAGGAATTCCAACCTTTGAAATACCACTGTGCTCAATGACTTTAAACTTGGCAGAGGTGGAAGTATTCCTGTGTCCCAGCTAGGAAGATGAGATCTTCTGCACAGCTCCTACCTCGCAGGGAACAAGCAGTCCTGCTCACGGTACAATCTGTTATTAATGATTTGGTAGTGTGTCCCAAGCTTCCGGCTCACCACGTCTGACATCATCTCCTTGGAAATGCCACCTCGAAAAGGAGACAGGTCCTGCTTCCAGACACTGAAACAAAACAGTCAGCCATTATTATGTACAATAGGGAGGATACAGCGCACTACGTTACTGCAGTATACACAACAGACTTCTAGCTAAAACAAGCTACATGTAACTTCGAGTAGCTATTCCTTTAGTGAAAACTAAGTTCCAAGACACGCTGTAACTTCATGTTTGCATTGCCTATCATGTTCTGAAGCAGGTTTGGAGGTTGCAATCACTTAGGAAGGCGTCTTCCCAAAGGTGGGCAGGAGATGATGGCGTGTATGTTTACAGATTAGGAGATGTCTTCAGGATGCATCTGAATTTGAACTGAGGAAAAAGACTGGAAGGCTAAACTAGAAGACACTTTTCCTCATCAATATTTTCAAGGCCATGAAGATTAAAAAAAACAAACAGAGTGTACAAACAGTGGCCCAACACAACTCATCTGATATTATAAGCCAATATAGCACTGTTCACACTCCCAAAGTGAGTTAGCACATCTGGTATTTTTTAAACAGGAGGCTTAAAGTTGGGCATCTGTGTTCTCAGTATGGAATCCAAATCCTAAGGACAAAAGAATATTTTACTCTTCCCCGTATTCATACATAACAGTGCTGACCTACACACCTGTCATATTCTGCAGGCTGAAGTCATGCCCTACCAGCGGGAACTCAAGGGAAGTTTGGTTTGGCTATGTCTACACCTGTACTGTCTACGGTAGTCTTACCTTCACATATCAGTCTCTAGCTCTCTGCACTATATCACTCTAGGAAGATGAGGCAGCGTGCTGGCATTTTGCATAATGCTCCATAATTATACAAAAATAAACAGTACTTGTGCCTTCCTGAATGTGCTCCTCTTGAATCATACTTTGGTCATGAGAAAATCAAGTAGTTAAATACCCGCTGCCACTCTGATTTTCACAAGCAGTGAGCTGAACTCCCTAGATAGAGCACTACTCCAATTCTCCCCTCCCTTCTTCCACTGGAAGCCCTGTCCAAGCACAGTTGAGTGTGCAAAGCACAACACACTATCGCATCAAACAAATCTGTCTTCTGTAAAAATCTTTCCCAATTTGGCTATTTTACAATATTTTGCAGATACTTGATTTCTTCCACTTTTAAAACACTACGAAAAAGACTTGTTAGCAACATTGCACTGAGAGAGAAAGCAGAAGTGGGTTGTTAACACAGAAATATCACCAACTGTGTATGGGTTTATTGTGTGATCACATATGAGATGCTGACATGGTGATTGCTATTCAGTCACAGAGGATAACAAGAAGAGTGACCAGTTTGCAGGTGGTCACACCTTCTATAGGAACTATGGAGGCCAACCTGTTCCACACAGTGCCATTAATAACCTCTCTCTTGCAACCA
This sequence comes from Mesitornis unicolor, assembly GCF_000695765.1. Lineage (NCBI taxonomy): Eukaryota > Metazoa > Chordata > Aves > Mesitornithiformes > Mesitornithidae > Mesitornis > Mesitornis unicolor. The sequence continues at coordinate 584 of NW_010170644.1, read as the reverse complement.
CAAGAGCTACAGATGTGACACTCCAGAGCCCAAATACTCTCTAGCTAATTCCCATCCATCAGTGCTGGCAAAAGCATTCCCTTCCACGGCCAGAGGCCCGTGCAGTCAAAAGGGAACCAGTCTCTCACCTTTGGTGGCAGCTGCAATTCCCCTTTACACATGGCTCGTAGACTTCCACAGCTTTCTTAATTTGTTCAGTTATCGTTTGCCATTTGGCATCTAAAACACACAGGAAGGAAGAATTAAAGGCATTACTCCATTAAACTGCCAGACTCTGGTCCAGCTCAACGACAGCGCGCCTAAAGCAAACGGGGGGAGGGCGGGGAAAGCCGTCAGGGGCAAAGAGAGGGCCCACACTGCTGGGAGGGAATCGGGGAAAGAGCAGTGAGTCGGGCACCCCGCCGGGGCTGCCGGGCTCGGTGGAGGAGACGAAACTCCCTCAGCGCCCTCACCAAACGCCCAGGCTCCCGCCCGGGCCACCGACCCGACCCGACTCGACCCTCCCCTCCGGCCGCGAACCCGCGTTCCGTCCCCATCCCCGGCAACACCCTAACGCCCGGAGTGACACAAAAGACCCGGAGCTG
>NW_010170643.1:298-2099 GCF_000695765.1 Mesitornis unicolor | reverse complement strand
CAAGCCGCAGATTAAGGCCTGCGGGTCTGGGGGTCACCCACGCTCCAGTGAGGCAGAAGATGGGATTTAGCTGGTGTCTGCTCCCAGACATCCCCAGACACCCACGGAGGGGACGGGGGGGCTGGCAGCTGCCTGGCCTAGATACACTGCCTTCCTCCCCAGACTCCCGGTGTCCCCCTGGCTCTGTGGGGACACGATCTCTCCCAGCAGCCCCTTTCTCCCTTGGAGAACTGTGCAGCCCCAACCCCAGCCCCAGGGGATGGGGATACACCGGGGGCTGCTGGGTCCAAGCAGGGTCTGGTGTTGGCACAAGGGTGCTGGCAGTGCCCTGCTGTCACCTGGCTGTCACCTGCGGGCAGCAGGGGCCGGGGCAACTTCCTGTGCAGGCAGTGCCGAGATCAGGGCTGGGGACCGAAAGGGGAAACAGAAACCACCAGGTGCAGCGAGATCGTGGGCAGCGGTCCAGGACTTTTACCGGGAGCTGGAGCTGTGTGTCAGGGCATCAGCCCTCCTTGTCTCCAGACCCTCGCCTGCGGGTCTGTCCCACTGGCCCCATCCTGACCTGCCAGGGGTGCCACAGCCCCTGTCCCATCCCAGTGCTGGGTCAGGTCTGTGATAGCCCTGGCAGGGGCACGCAGGGGCCCTGCCCACTCCCAGCACCCGGATGGAGGTCCTGGGAGGGCTGGGATATACATCCAGAGCTGGGATAAGCCACGACAGCGACGGCTGCGGTGGAGAGAAAGGGAGATTGAGGGATTACCGCGGCAAACGCCCAAAGCCTGTGGAAGCCGGGGATCAATTTCCTCCCCCCTGGGGAGAGGAAAGTGGGGCCTCAGCCCCGCAGGAACTAATCTGCCCCTTGATGAGGAGCTGGGAATTTTGTTGTCAACAACCAGTAATGCGCCTGCCCAGTGCAGCGGGAAGTGGGGTTACAGGGGCATGGAGGTGCAGGGGCATGGGGGCATGGGGGTGTAGGGCAGGGCCAGGGCCCCCGTGTGAGAGGGACGCCCTGCACCAGTGGCCCCCCAGTTTCTGGAACCCCCACGTTTCCCATCGGGACGAGCCATTCCTGGTCCTGCCTGCGCCCACCTCAGCGTCAGTCCACAGGACCCATGCTCCACTCCCAACTCTGCTCCTTCCAGCCCCACAGAGGCAGCCCCTGCAAGGAGGGAGCCAAAAACGGCCCCGGGGGGCGCTAGGGTCTCCTGCACGTGCTGGGTGCCGCCGCCCAGACCCCACTGCCCCCGGTCGAGCACTCCCATGTTTGCCCCCAGCCCCAGGTGACAGGGCTGAGCAGAGCCGCTGTTTCTATCCCAACGCGTGGATGCTAACCACAGAGACACAGAGCAGGGTCCCATCTGCCTTCTTGCCCGCCTCCCCGGGGCCGGGCCTGAGCTCTGCACTGCTCTCGGTATCGGGAGCTGCACGTGGTCAAACCACAGCCTGCAGAGCACGGAGACAACGACGGCTCTGGAGCAGGGGACAGGTCCTGGTGCACAATGGAGGAGCAGGTGAGGGGCTGTGGGACGAGGGGTTCGCTGGGGGATGGGAGGGATCCTCCTTGCTGGCTCTTCTTGTTGCTTTCGAACACCTCTCTGGTGAGCGGTGTGGGTTTGGGCTGAAAGGCAAAGACTCAGGGAACACCAGGCAGTGTCCAGTGCTTCAGGTCCCTGGAGCAGGGAAGGGGCTGGGGGAGTTGCTGGGGACCCAACCTGCCCCAGCGCTGGGTTCAGATCTCACTGGAGCAGAGAGGAATCAGGTCCAGCTGTCTGGGCTGGCTGATGGGAGCTGGAGCAAAACC
>NW_010170643.1:0-253 GCF_000695765.1 Mesitornis unicolor | reverse complement strand
GGTTCCGGGCATCCCATGCCGGGCTGCAGTGCTATCTCTCGGCCCCATGCAATGTGTGCAAGGCAGTGGGATGTCCCGGGACCCCCACGGCTGGGGCCATGCATGGGTGGGTGGATGCTTTGGGCAGGTCTCCTCATGCACCGAAGGGGATGCCAGCATAGAGCCCCAAAGAGTGGCTGTATGTGCACTGGGTGCTGAGCCCCAAGGGATGTGGTGCTGCGCCGGGGACTCCGCGGCCAGGGTCACGTCTCTG
>NW_010170642.1:0-3938 GCF_000695765.1 Mesitornis unicolor | reverse complement strand
CCTAACGTTCTGTGATTCTGTGATATGTGCCCTGTTCTTACTCTTCTCTCTGCATGAGCTTTTGTATAGGATTAGAGACAGGATGTTTAACTAGGGGGACCTTTATCTAAGGTAACACTGATATACTTATGCTCCTATATTAGACTTGAACGGAGATATTGAATTGGTCTTCAGAAAGTAGACCTATCTAGGAAAATTAACACTGTTACTGTCAAAAAAGAACAAAACATTTTTTGTGCTAAACCAGTATTCCAGTGGAAAAAACTCTGAGTATTTCTAACAGCTTGAAGACATGCATCAGCAGATGGCAACCACAGCTTAGCAACTGTGATTAAAGTGCTTGTCTTTCAGCTTCCCTATGAGGATGAAAGAGTATGTAAATAAGACCAAGGTATTAGTCACAGCTAAATTACATAAATTGTTATAGGAATATCCCATTGTCCCTCCTAGGAAGGGAGTAATTCCTGCCAAACTGAAAAACCTGTAAAATTAGTAACCATAGACTAGGAGGCAGGATATCTGTCTGCCACCAGTTCTTCCTTGTTACTGGCAAACTGAATAGGTCATTGCAAGCCTGATACAGGACTGAGTCTCCTAAATTAGTGCTCCCTGCTGTCTGTGCATCTAGTAAACACCTGGACTTAAAAGTAATATGCACCTTCAAAGGAGTATAGAATCCAGCCTTGAACGGTCAGGTAATATCCCATTGAGCTTCATCTCTAATGTACCTCACTCACAACAGCTTGTGGGGCAACACAGTGATCACATAATTATTTGGGATGTTCCCATGAGGGTTCATGATCCCTCTCCTTAGCAGCAGACAAAGCATTATGACAGGTCACCACTAGGAATCCCTGTGTGGATGCTGATCCCAGACAAGGTACCAGCTCCCAGCTGAGTGACTGAACATAGCAAACAGCCAGCATAGCATTCACCACAGTATCCCAAAGGCACAGCCCTAAGAATGATCAGCATATGGAAAGCCAGTGTTTTCCTCTGCCTCCTTTTTGGACCTCAGTGGCCCACTTGCCTTCTTCATTCACTTGAAATGCTAGAATGGGGCCTGAATATTCTCTTTTGGAAGGTAATGAACATGTGCAGGGAGGAATTACAAACTAGAGATGATCATAACTCCAGCTTCCCCAGAAATTATAGGTGATTACAGTGCATGCACAACATCAATAGCAGATCAGCTCGTCCCTCATCCCTTGCCACTTGCTTCAGAAATATATGGATTGTGCTTCAGAGCCCCACTTCCTATGATTAAAATACCTGGTGCTGGTATTTATCAGTATCTGTTGGATCTGTAACTATCCAAGTGGTGAGAGACAGGTTTAATGGGTCGTTTTCTTTTTGAGTGCACTGTGGTGGAGAAGCACAAGGATTGCTTCTCAGCACTGAGCCCAGCTCTGTCCCATTATGTGACATTTCTATTTCTGGCTTTGTTTCAAAGTCCCTTGGAAGTCAAGCTGAGAAACAGATCTCATGATGGCAACTCCTTTGCCCACTCACTCTCTCTTATCCCCATCCCCAAAATCTGTTCTGCTTTGCTGGCTCCAAACAATACTACAGAGAACACAGCACCCAGCCTAGCTTTGGCTGGCAATGTGATTTCAATTGCAGTGAAACATCATGAGGATTATTTCCCTGGAGCAAGCAGGCACAAAGCAAGATTAAATTATTTGAGGTGGGCAGCAAGACTACAAAGCAGAATTTAAAGGTCTAGGAGTTTAATACCTGTTACCCTGTAGGATTCCCAGCAGGAACTCTGTCTGCTATGGTAACAGCGTAGACATCCTCAAAAAAAATGATTATGGGAGTAAATGAATTACTGTAGCAACTTCTGTGTCACTGAGGGAAAAAGAAGAAAAATGTCCACAGTATTCCCAGACTTCAGGACTAATAACTAACTCTTGCTGCTTACTGCATAAGACTGCATAGAGATCCTCCCTCTGATGCAGACTCAGGCATAATACTGACAGTGTCCCAGGGAACAGCTTTCTAATGGATGGCTCTTGTTTAGTTACTCTGCAGATTTATTTGCACATGAAGGACAAAAGAGAGAAGGAATTTCCATACCAAAAACAGTTGTACGCACTTGCACTCAGCAAGCTGAATGTCTTCACTTTTCAAATTTATATCCTCAGAAAGCAGCACATGTATATGTATGTGTGTGTGTGTTTATGTGCATTTATATGCCTATACATGCACACATATATATACACCTAACTGAAAAGATGCAAGAGCACGAGATTTGGTAGATGGCTGGTCAGATGCTCAGCTGAGCATGTATGTATCAGCACATACTCCTGAGGTAAATTTTCAGGAAAGATGTTTTCTTTTCTCCCCCCAGTCCCAACAGCTCTTGGGGAAAAAAAAAAAGGAGGAAGGATTTGTCAGAGGTCTTCAGCTTGAAACTACCTCTTCCACAGCGTTTTCCCTACTTAAGTATTTCTTATCAGCACAAAAGTAAATCTTCTGCCTTCCCTTTAGTGTACTCCAAAACTCTTCTGAAAAGTACTGTCTGTTGCCTTTGGAAGCCTGCTTACCACTAACACAAGGAACAGGAATACGTTGGTGCTTCCATCTTGAGGCAATTCTTGTGCAGTCAAGAAGGAATGAGCTGGGTGTGCCATGGTCCCTACTTCGTAAACACACCTGTACTTCTTTTCCCATTTGTTTCTCACTTAAGGCACCTGTACAGAGCTCACAGCTGCCTGTGCAATGCCGTCTGTTCTGCACCAGCAAGGCTGAGGGTGACAGGGGCAGAGATGGTACAGGGCTTTTTATGGATCTCAATAAGAAATGCTCAGCAACAAATGGTGTAATAAAACAGCTGTTTCAATAAGATAGAATAAAAAGAGGAATAAAGATAGTAAGTAAATCTTAAGTTCCTTCACATTTTGAGAACTCTGCATTCACACAGCTTTGAATGGACTCTGGATGGACTTTCTCACAGCACACTGTTCAGACCCCATCTGTGGAGAGGTTTTTATATTCTTGGTCATTTGAAATATTATTTTCCTACAAGAAAACAATTCTATTTGTAAAGGATGTTCTCATGAGAACTCCTTGATACTCTGCTAGGTAAAGGCAAGGTCATGCAGGTGTAGTATTCACTGGTGCCAAGTGGGAGCTGCCTGCAGTTGCAATGAGCTGGCGGAGTTTATTGTGCAGCCAAGGGATTGCGCAGCACAACACGCACACAAAGGCCACGCTGTACATGCAGCACAGCACAGCACAGGCCTGGATGTTCTCAGGTTAACTATTGTGGATCACTACCTCCTTGACTTACAATGGTCATCTGGTCAGGATCATTACATTCCACCCTTTGGTCATAGAGTCTACCTTTCTCAAATTTTTTTTAACTTACAGATTACATTAGTAAGATGGTCAGCTAATAGAAAATTTCCTGAAAGGCTGGGATGCTATGTTTACCATAGCACCCACCTACGCACAGCACAGTCCAATACAGGGCATTGCTGCAGGTTCCCATACAGCAGCTACTCTAACTAGCACACAGGTTGCTCAAGCCTTAAGTACAAGGCCCAACAGGGCAGTCGCAGCCTGTTCAAGATCACTCACTCCTCAAACACAATGCCTTCTGCAGGGTTCACCCAGGCCCTGAGGTCAGCTCTTCAGGCTCATCTGCCTGTCTTCTGGCTCTTGTGCACTTCCCTACTCGCAGTCAATGACTGATGGTGCCACAATTAAATTTCAACATTGCATTCATGTTCCTTGCTCTTATCAAGCCTACCTGCCCAATACAGTCACTTTGCTGTGTGTCTTGCTTATTACGCATATCCTCATTATCAGTTTCCATAGAGACATAAAGCTCAATCGGTTGTTCTGCTTTAAAACTCCTTGATTTCTAATCTCAGATGAATGCAAACCGATTTTCAGGGTTTTATCTCTCAACAGAATATTAAAGTCCAAGA
>NW_010170641.1:0-8042 GCF_000695765.1 Mesitornis unicolor | reverse complement strand
CCATTTACCACAACCCTCTGCACCCGACCACTCTGTCCACCCCAACTTTCTGTGCTCGGCCATCCAGCCAGTTTTTAACCCAGTGAAGTGTAAACCTGTCCAAGCCATGAGCTGCCAGCTTCTCTAGGAGAACACTGTGGGAGAGGGTGTCAAAGGCTTCACCGAAGTCCAGGCAGACAACATCCACAGCGTTTAATTCATCCACTAGCTGGGTCACCTGGTCATAGAATGAGACCAGGTTAGTCAGGCATGACTTGCCTTTCACGAACCCATGCTGGCCTGGCCTCCTCCCCTGGTTGTCCTGCTCGTGCCATGTGAGTGCACTCAAGATGAACAGCTCCATAACCTTCTCTCGCACCGAGGTTAGCTTGACAGGTCTGCAGTTCCCTGGATCCTCCTTCCAACCTTTCTTCTAGATGGGTGTCACACTGGCAAGCTTAACCTGGACGTTTAAGGGATTAACCTGGAGAAGAACCTAACTGACTTCAGTTAGACTCACTTAAAGGACAGAGATCGATTAGAATCTGCCATTACATTTTTCTTACACACTTCAGCGGGTTGCCCTCCTTCCTGTGTATGCTATCCAAGATTTTCATCTGATATTAAAAGCTGCCATTTTATTACTGCTGTGACTATGTGATCAGATCTCTGTCTACAGTCCTTCTCCTAATCTGTGCTTAGATTTGTCTTAAGTAGCCAACAAGGGTGCAGATTCTCTTTGGCATCTGGCTAATATCAGTTTTTAAATTTGTGCTATCTCTCTGCAATAGGTCTTAGCTCATTCTACTTCAGTCTTTCAGTGAATATTCATGCTGTGGATTCATCATTTGAAACTTAGGCATAACCATTTATTTCTTCCTAAAAGCTACTACATGTTATTTTATGTAATCCATTTTATCTCCTTTTTATGAGCTTGCTATTGTACTGTGCCTGCTTGATATTTTATTAATGCTGCGCTTTGTGTCTTTCAAAGACAGAGATCTTTTATTTGTGCAAAAATAAAAACCAACAGTGATCAGCAGCTATGAGAAGCTGCAACATATAGAATAGGGAAATACAAGATAAATGTAATGGTAAAACAAAAACAGTAATACTTTGCACTGACATCTTTCATCCACAACTCTCCTCTGCTGACTGTTCAGCCAGCATGAATGAGAACACCACCTCTGAAGTCAACAGTGATAATTTGCCTCAGTTGAAGATACCATTCAAGTGCTTTATAGGTGAACAAAGTCTGTTATTGTGGTTTTACAAGGGTGTGAAGTAAAGCTGTTCCTGGTTAAACTGCAAGTGAAGGGGACAGGGAACACCTGCTAGGCATTGTCTGACCAGCAAAATTAGATGTTGCTGAAACACTGTTACCACAGTATCATGTGTGACTACTAGCTGCCCAAATAGTGTGCTATATATGACAGCAACAGTTTGCAGTCTTACGAACATGAGTATGAATCCTCAGTTTTCCTCAGACTAACAGGCACAGACCTCATTGTGTCGGCAAGAAGGCAGCTTAGAGTGGACAAACACAGCTCCCTCTCTTTTGATAAACAAGACCTAGTTAAATTTCTGTATTTACAACTGAGAGTTACCATGTGCTACTGATGGCCATGCATGAACAGTTTCAAACATGAATTCCAGGAGAAACACTTTCAAAAAATTACTTCTCATGGATCTGAAGTCCAGTTTTTTGAATCTGTACAACTACAGAGGGATTGGTCCTTATTTAAGAAATTCATTACAAGCCTGATAAATGGGGATTGATGGCTGCTGATGCTAACTAGAGAGAGGGTGCACAGGTTTGACAAAAAAAGTAGAGCAGTTCTTAAAAATACCAGCACCTGAGCATCTCTCCTTTGAAGCTAGACTGGGCAACAAAAGCAGGAGGTGACAGTTGTGTTCTGCTGCTTCGGCGATCAGACACCATTTATTTACTGTGCCACAACCGCCCAAGCAGACTCGTCAGTACTCGTCAGTCTGCATCTCAGAGAGGGCTGAACAAGCATCACCGACAACTGTTCAAAGCTCTGACAATCTTGGAGAGAAGCACAGTCACCCTCGACAGATCACACAGGAGGGCAATTTATACTTCCTGTGGTATGCTTCATATCCTCAAAAACTTCAACAACTTCCCTCCTTCTCCTCCTCCTTGACCATTCTGGACTGAGCCTGTCTCCTTTACCCCTTACCTAAGTCACACCACAGTTCTTGTAAGAAGCCCCTCTATGCCCACCACTCCTCAAACCTCCACCTTGCCTGCCAGCTGCTGCTCGGGCATCCCTGTCCCCGCTGTGCAGGAGGTGCACCAGGTCTGCAGACAGCGATGGAGAAGGATGCTCCTTCCAGCTGTGAGGGGCAGAGCCCAGGCTTCAGCCATACCACGCAGCAGCCTCGGGCTTCCTCTTCTCCTCCAGGCAGCGCCTGTTTCAGATCCCACCTAGAGGTGGGAATTCTGCCATCCCCTCCATCTACCTGGCATAGGAACAACCTCCTAAGGGCCAGCGTCTTGTCTTCTGCAAAATGGGAATATTTCTGCTTCACAGCGGGAACCAATGGCTGAAGCTGGGCAAGAGCTCTACTATGTCTGACAACAGGAGAGAGGGGTTCACTTCAAGGGAGGCCATGACTTTCCAAACTGAAAATACAATTAAATGGAATTACTGTTTTTTCAGATCTTTGTGGTTTAATTAGGTTTCACATACCTGAGAAGTCTTAAGCATGAGCTGATCACTCACTACACTGCAGGATGTTTGCTAAAGCATTCATTTAGCATAACATCAGCCTTAGTTAGTATATTACTATAAAAAGGAATAGGTCACAATTTGTCAGTTCCACTAAACCAAACTTTTCAGTCTTGCCTAGGCATTTATTTGAAAAACAAACAGTTCAATATTTATTTAGCAATTTGAGATGTTCATCTGCTCACAGTATTCTCCTTCCAAAGCATTACATTCCCTGTTTGATAATGCTTTCAAACCAAAAAACACAAAGAGCACTGATTCACTAAAATTCCATTTACCTCTGTGTAAGCACTGAAAACAAAGTATCACCTTTGGCAAAGCATGCAAATAGAAGCTGACAGTAAAGATCTGTTTAGGAATGTTACATTTTTGAAGTATATGTTAGAGTAATAAAATGTCTGTAGTTGATAGTAAAGACTTGAGTGTGCCGACAAAAAATCCAGCAGGTGTCAGAAAAAAAGATCTCATTCCTGGGGTGGAGATCAATTCTAAAATAACAGATATCTATCTCCATCATAAATTTCAAAAATGGAATATGCCATCCAGCAAATTTGCCCATGAATTTGATCTCTTACTTGAAGTTTTTAGCATTGCTTAATCATTTATAAGGCAATCTTCAGACATGTATCATTTATTCCATCCCTTTAAATCAAACCTCTTTGAACCTGTCTCAGGCACTAGTTTTTGTTGAAGGCTGTGAACATGGGAAGTTTATTTTTTGTTGTTGTTGTTTTTACATTAAATCTTTTTTCTTTATTTATTTTCCTGCTCACAGATGTGTTAACTTTGTTTTCAATTCATGAAAGTTTGTCATAAATTTTGTCTTAGTTTTCAAAATGGTAAATCTGTCATCAGTATGCAAGGAAATGAAATGGCTTTGCTACTCCACCCTTATTCTCCAGCTGTGCCTGAAAATCAGAAATCAAACCCAGTCCAAAGCTCCTCACACTGGCTTAGCTCTTCAGGCTGGCTGAATTCTTCATGTCAGCTGGGTTGCTATCAGTGTCTCTAGTGCCAAAAGGGGTAGATCAATGTTGAGTATCTTTGAAAAAGAAAATCCTCCCATTCTGAGTGAGCATAGGCAAAAGTTAATCAGAGCGAGGATATTAATACTCTCAGGGTGAACCTAGAAGGCTGAAGGAACATGCTTCCACTGAACACCATTTAAAAGCAGAGTAAAACATACTCCTCAAGTGAAAAATGCAGGTATCAGACCCAAAAACCTGTGAATTTTTTAATTATTTGAGTGCTTAAAAGAGTGCTTTGGCATACACTATCTTTACAGCCACATCAAGGAATTTCGGTTGTTGCTACTGTGGCACTGTGGATAGCTTCCCCATCAACTCCCCTCTTAGTTACTTTGATGTAATACTTAAGGGTAGCACATCTGATCTGTTTAAATCAAGCAAGAAGATGGGAAGATGGTCAGGGATTCTGGCCACCAAAACTGCAGAAAAGCTTTATAGCAGCAAAGAAAATTCTGGTCCACTTTTCATGCCATACAGGAGAGGATAAAGAAAAATGCAAGCATACAAAATCTTGGCTTTAATCTTCCATGATATATTAGACAGCTGATGGACAGGGAATTTCAGCATTTCAAGAAGTCTACTGCTCTTTAGGCAAGCTTTAACTGTCTGATTAATGCTTCTTCCACTCATATCATCCCCATTTTGAAATCAGTTATCCAGCACCACAGAGCAAAACAAAAGGTCCAAAATTGCACAAACCATATGTAACATGCTTTTGTACCCAATACATGCTGGTGTTTTAATTATTATTTGTACTACAGGAGAGGGTAGAGATGCTAAATTACTGTGCTAAGTGCTGTATAAACACACAATTAGGAGACAGACTTGCTTCACAAAAAAAACCCAGTGTCTTGGTAGTATCTATTTGGTTGTTAGGTGGAATAAATGAGCAGCAGCCTCTGAGTGAGTTGAGTCAACTTGCTCAGAATTTGATAGCAGATAATGAGGGAAGCCACTAGTCTCTCTTCTGCTCTCCTTGACAAGACTGGGCAAAGGCGAAAGAGTACTTTTAAGATCACCATACAAACACTTAAGAAGAAAGATCCAAACAAATGGCATTGCTTTGCATTGATCATTCTATTTTGTTATTAAATGCAAACATGGGCATTCTTATTGTTTGTTTGTTTGGGTTTTTCTTAAAGAAAAAGTCTTAATATTGGCTTCCTGCTAATTGTTTTGTTCTTGTTTCTAATCTAAAATTCTGACAAAGAATAAAGGGGTTTTCTTTAGCATGATGAATGATATGACATTCAGATTCCTTCTTAATGACAATTAATTTACTGTATACTCATGCAAGTTAAAATAGTTTTAATTAGTATTTACAAAGTAAAAGGGTAACTTCATACTCTATTTAGATAAAAGCAGCTATTGCCTGACTAAACACATTCTCATCAAATACAGAAGGTGAGCTGAGTGACCTTACTAGGATTCACTCTTATTTTAATTCTCTATTTACTGTTTAAAAATAACCCATTTGCATAATAGTGCTACAGATTTTTTGTCTTTAACTCTGAAATAATCCCTAATTGAAAAGTTGCTGCTATAATGAATCACAAATGTGTGATCTTAATTTTTAAAAACAAACACAAAACAAATTAAAGAGTGCATTTCAAATGTATCATAGCTGAAGTTGGTGACTGTAAATATCCTTATTAGAGACAGTGTTTAGGTACCTTTTATGATTGGGCTGAAGTTATGGGCAAAGGTCAAAACATTTTCCCTTAAGAAGTGATAACATTCTTGGGATGCAAAAGCTGTCGTTCTATGTAGATTACAGCATACAAAATCTCTACTAATGCATGAAGGTCCTTTGTGCAAATGCCATTATTTGTATGAGTACTGCAATGTCTTCTGTTTTTCTTCAGTTTTCCGGCATACATCTGGGTATCTATCTTCCTATAGACTGAACAGACCCATGCAATCAAGTCTGCATCTAAATATGTGATTTGGTACTGCTACCTACATGCATTCAGGAACTCTCTCCCAGTAGGAACCAAAAACGTTGAAAGTATAAAATATCCCTGCTCATTGCAGAGGTGGTTGGACTAGATGATCTTTAAAGGTTCCTTCCAACCCAAACTATTCTATGATCTCTTTACTTCAATGAAGTCATGTCCATTCGTGCAAGCTGGGGATTTGTCCTTGCAACTGGAAGAAAGCAGTGGATTTACATTACCTGAACCATGTATAACAGAGTTTCCATTCTGCCAGATATTAATATGCATCAAATCCATTAGCAGCATACCTCATCTCTTACTATTCCTCTCAAAATCCAAATCAGGAAGTATCATATTCTTAAGCTTTCAAGCACTGAAGCCTGCACATTAATTTCTGGTTTAAGTTAAGACTACCTGTGTGGGTTTATTACGTTTCTGAAGTAGGTTCAAGGTATGTTACATTATTGTAAAATCAGAATGAAAATAGTTTACCTGCCCAGTTCCACAACTATCTTGTCCTGCCTGATTCTTGTAAAAATTGTTGGTCAGTCAACTACTTCACACTTCCAGACGTGTGTTCTGCAGGAGCAGCTGTCTATATTCCTATGCGTTCCAGAACTGAAATTCCCAACTCCCACACTCCTTGCAGTCAGCAGCTATGGCATACAGCCAACAGCAGGGAAGAAGAAACTGCATGCTAACAAAGATTTTAAAAACTGTGGGACAAGGTGGCCTAATGCTATTGTATTGCTTGGTACTACCAAGCAAGAGTCAACAGTCACCACCTTTTCTTGTCACCACCTTTTCTTTCTCTAGTTGAAAGGAACCGAGTACATCCCAAAAAGCATGTAAGCATCTTATGACTAGAGGAGAGTACTCTGCATAATCCTTTTTGCTGATCAAAAGCAGCAGGAGTGAGCAGTTTGGAATGAGGTGTTCTCTTTTCCTCCTTCATCAGAGAACGGAGACAGATTAGAGGTCTGAAAGATGCTGAAGTGGGTAAAGAAGGAATACTAGGAAAAACTAAGTCAGGATCCTTGAAAGTTCAGGAAACTGCTTCACCTTAGAAGTGGTCTCACAATCTATCAGTCTATGATACACAACTTGTAATCATGGCTACCACTCTAAAAAGGAGGGGAGCATGCTCTCGTAATGGAAAAACAGATGTAAACCTTTTATTAACAGAGAGCTCATCAGGGACATATTCACTCTAATGATGAAAGTGAGTTACAGACTGTCAATAGAAAAGGACATTTCCAAAAGGATTCAAGCCCTGCTGGAAATAAAATTTATAACCTCTTTCCAGGAGCAGTCCTGTTCCTCTCCCTGCTTACTTTCAGAATGTGCTTTCAGACTTGACGTAAGCCTTGTACATTTGGCAATCAATCCTTCGGCCCTCTGGCCTCATGAGGAGGCTTATGTTGACTCCCACTTCTCTATCTCTGTGGAGGCCTTTTGGGTCAGATCAGTAACAACCCACTGTGGTTCCCTGACTGCATTTCAAGAAAAGGTCACTTACTATCCATGGCGTGAAGATATTCCATATGAAAAGCACCGGCTCCTGCAGTGGCAGCTGAAGGAATGATGTCCGTGTATGGGCTGCGCTGGCCTGCCAACAGAGCCATCTGATGATAATATTCAGCTGGACTTAAGCCAGCATGCGGAGCTAAAAACACAACATAAAAAGCACTGTTAACGACGTAAGATAAAGGAGAAGGAAAGTTTTATCACACTGCTGGTTTCTCTGGCTATTAAAACAGCTTGTTTATTTTTTAATGTAATGCAACGTCTCCAGTATGCCACCACCAGCCAATATATTTCAACCAATGATACTGCAAAGAAACCATTCAAAAAACAGCAACACATAAAATACTAATGAGCTCAGTGATCTCATATTTTTATATGTGTTATTAAGTGACTCAGAAAGTGACAAGCTGACAGCAATGGAAACTAGTATGATTTATTTAGTGACATGAAAAAGCAGAAAAACATTCTTAGAACTTTATTTCCATTTACCTCATTCCTGACCAAAAGGACTCTTGTCTTTAAGGTAAGAAGGTAGCTGAACTTCCATAAGCATTTGAGTTTGTGGAGTCTCTGCATAAAGGACCAGAAGATTTTCACTCATGGTGGCAGTCTGTGTATAATTTAGAAGTAAACAAGGGCAAAGCCTATTTTCAGGACAAATACTACTTGCCCATGAAGAGCATAGGGCAAGTTTTGAGAGGACAGACTGAAGTCAGGGAATGTGGCCATCTCATCCTTCAAAGTTCATACATAAGTGTACTTGACTGTTATGGTTTCAGGTTTAAGCCTGAAAAGGAAGGACACGTGGTGTCTGT
>NW_010170640.1:1069-3536 GCF_000695765.1 Mesitornis unicolor | reverse complement strand
CCTGCTCCTTGCCCGGGGTGCCCGTTCCCTCCGCACAGGGCATACACCAGCACCACGCAGGGCCGTGGGGACAGAAGTCGTGCTGAGCACAGCCCCCCATGCCAGGCTGGATGTCAGCCCAGAACACCCCTGCCCCGGCTCACCCGGATGCCCAGGGGAGATGCACGGTCACCTCAAACCATCTCTGCAAGCTGAGCTGTGCTTTTTGAGACTGGATGAAGCACATCGGCCTCTTTTTTTACGTCAAGCCTTTATTCCCATCACCCTCCTGCTGTACACAGCTACGTGCAGGCTGAGAGCAACTCCCTCTTCATTCAAAAGTAGGGTTTTTTCCATAGAAAATGCTTCCGCCTGGACCAGAAAACCTCTGACTGCCTCACTGAGAGCAGCTACAGGCAGAGCTGGGCACTGGGCACATCCCAGGCCAGCACCTCCCATGGGTTCCTCTACCAAATCTGCCAGTCCTGTGGCTTTCCTCACCCCAAGTCACACCTGGGGAGGCTGGGAAGGGCACCGAGGCTGGGGGTCCATGGCTCTGCCAACTACTGCAGCCAAATGGATGTGCAGGCAGAACCTGGGGAGGTCCGTGCCCAGGTACCACCCTGGCATGCTGCTGGGAACAGGGAGCGGTTGATGCCCGGGGCATTTCCTGAGAAGGGAAACCCCCATCTGCACCTTGGCTTTGTTTCTGGTGTGAGATGAGGGTGCCTGGTCTTGGGGGAGCGGGGCTCAGCTCACAGCTCCTCTGCTGCACTGGCCAGAGTCACAGCCCTGATGCACCAGGTCATCGTGCCCCTGGTAGTCTTGTTTTCCAGCAAAGGGCCCTCTCGAGAGATTTTTTTACTTTTTTAATGCATTTAGGGGCTCCATCTCCAGCACTAAGCCTCTGATGCTGGGAGGCTACTCAGGTAAAAGACACAGTAATGCAATAAGGGACTTAAAAGACAAACAGGCACTGAGGTGTGCCTGGCTTTCCTCACAGACCAGGCTGGGCGCTGAGCAGGCTGGGCACCCACTGCAGAGCCATGTGCTAAAGCTGGGCAAGCCTTTGGGGAGGAAGCAAGCAGCTCCCCTGGGCACCTGGAGCACCCCAGAAAGGCCTAGACATTAGGTGCTGGCACTGCCATGCTCCCCCCTCGGAGAGCCCCCTCCTTGTGCCACCCAGCCTGGCAAAGAGACCTGCCCCTGTTTTGGGGTTGCCCCGGTGTGTTGCTTTTTAAATTCATCCTGTCCCTGGTGCCACCAAGAGCTGGAGAGGACATTCCTCCCAGGCTGAGCTATCCCCCTGCCCAGAGAAGCAGGGAAGGGGTGACGTGATGGTAGTGGGATGATGCCAGCCCTGGCAGCGGGCCTGGGAAACTGCCTCCGTGATGGGGCACACCCAGGAGACAGGTACAGACAGGCAGGGGCAGCCACCTCAGCCGGCGGCAGAGGTACCTGTGCATAAAAAGCAACTTTCACTTGGCAGAGACTTTCGGAAGCAAAACACAGCCCACGCACGTTCCCAGCACACCCCCCACGCTCCCAGACCCACCAGCTACCCACCATCAGGGCAGCCCAGTGCTATCTTGGACCCGTACTGGGCTTATTCATGGCTATGGTCATTTGCCCTCCTGAGCCTGGAGATCACCACAGCTCCAAAGCAAGGTGCTCCCCAAAAATAGGCTGGAAAATAATGCTAGGAGGTTATGCCCGGGGCAGGAGGAGCCAGGCAGCATACCTGAAGATATCTGGCATAGGAACGCTACAGGGAAAGTGTCTCTTTAGGGACAGGTCTGCTCTGCAAAGGGGTCAGGGTTTGCAAAGCGTGAGTTCTTGAGGGAATTTCTCCCTGCTCACAACACAGCCCTATCCCCACTGGGGTTGGCCCAGGTGCCTTTCAGCAGCACCCCAGCATGGGCAAGAGCTGCCAACACAAGCCACCCTCCATGCTTGTTCCCACCAGCTCTTTCACCCAGAGGAAACCCTGGGCTGTGGGAGCCTCAGGGTGATGCCGAGACTTCCACCACAAAGCTGGAAGAAGGCAGGAGTGGACTGGAGCCTCCCTGCTCCACACCCCTGGGCACGCCAGCCCTGTCTTCACCAAGGACCAGCACCTTAAAGATGCCCAGAGCCACCCCCCACGCAGGATGAAGTCCATCCCCCACCCCAGGAATCTGCTTTTCTCCTCCAGGGAGGTGCAGAGCCCACTCAGGGAAGACCATGGAGGTGTTTGCAAGAAACCTCCCCACCCAGGTGTCACGAGCAGCAAAAGGCCTCAGCCTCCAGCCCAGCCCAACAACAGCACTCATACCTCCAGCCAAACTTCTTTATTTCCATCCAGTTTCACCACTGGTACAGAAGATACAAAATGTGAAAACAAAAAAATAGGATTTGTTGTGCCCCCCACCCCCCATCCCCGAAGCGTGCTGGCTATTTACAGGCGCAGGCGAGCGGCTCCGTGGCAGGGGCTGGCCGCTGCTGCGGG